>NC_135216.1:27087327-27137327 GCF_052324685.1 Brachyhypopomus gauderio
ACACACACACACATACAAACAATGGCATGTTCACCTTCATCTGTGTACGTACATGAACGAACACACACACACACACACACTCACAGTGGTGTCACTGAGCTGGTGCTCTTATCCAGAGTGATTTAACAAAAGTGCTTTGTCATCTACTACGTATTCTAGCCTGTATAGAAGGTCTGAGTCCAAGTTACCGTTGAACTAGGACACTGCTATACGCAAGAATGAATGCTGATACCTAGTCCAGACACACACACACACACACACACACACACACACATGGATGTACACACACACACACACACACACACACACACACATGGATGTACACACACACACACACACACACACACACACACACACACATGGATGTACACACACATACACAATGGCTTGCTGATGTTCATCTGTGTGTGTGTGTGTGTGTGTGTGTGTCAGGTGTGCTTTGACACCAAACCTCGGATCATCAGCAGGAGGTGTAAGGAGGATCCGTCCGTGTGTTCTAACGCTCTCTCCCAACACCCGTTCGACAGACACAAGTCAGTCTTCTCCCAACACCAGAGTGGCCGCTCCACTCTCATCACACTCTTTCCCCCGTCTCTCTCTCTCCCTTATCTCTCTCTCTCTCTCTCTCTCTCTCTGTGTTCATCTCTCCCCTGAAACCCCTGTCTCTCTCTCTGTCTCCGTCTGTCTCTCTCTCTGTCTCCCTCTCTGCACGCAGGTGCCTGGTTCACACGGTAAAGAACAGCAGTACGGGCTGCAGTAAGATCCGTCCCCTGCGGCCGCACTGTCAGTTCGACGTGTGTCGGCGTGAGCTGCGTTACGGCTGTCCGCACGAGGGAAGGTGTTCCTTCGCCCACTCGCTCGTGGAACTCAAGTGCTGGATACTGGAAAAGGACCATGGTACACACACACACACACACACACACACTTACCCTTACACACACGTATGTTTGTGTCACCTTCAAACACACATGTACATATGTTTGAAGGTGACACAAACACCCACAGACATCTGTGTTATGTGTGCATGTTGTGTGTTACTTGGAAGATTGCTAGGAAACAAGCAGCCAGCAGGGGGCAGCATAATCTAAAGCGTCTCCCCCCCCCCCCCCCCCCCCTCTCTCTCACACACCCTCTGTGTGTGCGCGTGCATGTGTGTAGGTGTCAATCATGAGGAGATTGTGCAAGAGTCAAAGAAGCATTGGCACAAACAGAGGGTGAGCTCCGCCTTTAATCCGCACTCACAACCTTCATCTCTGATGCTTTAACACCATAGCACAGCCCTAATGCTCTAATACTGTTCCAAAGGCCATGCCCGTGACCCAAACCAATGGCACCACAGCCAAAGGGGAGGGGGTTGGCAAGGGGGCGGAGCCAAACGGGAAGGCGGGACCGGTCCAGACAGCTGGAGCGGCGAGCGTTTCGGGCCCGGGTCTGCACCTGCTGATGAAGTTTGTGTGCGGCCAGTGCTGCAAGGACGGCCTTGTGAGCGAAGCGGACCGGCTCCAGAAGTACTGCAGTGCCAAGGCGCGACACAGGTGCACACTGCCACGGCACCGCGGCACGGTCCGGGTCAGCACCGCGACCTGATCCTTCCGGGCCTCCCGTTACGACGAACAGCACCTCGGATGTTTTTGCTTTTTGTGCTAGTTTTGCTGTTTCTCGTTCTGTTATCTGTGGATCACTCATTCTGAATGACCACACCGGTTTATTTTACCCTTTTACCACCCCCCTCTCCTCCTCTCTCCCCCACTCCCTCTCTCTCCTCCTCTCTCCCTCTCTCTCTCCTCCTCTCTCTCCCACTCCCTCCCTCTCTAGCTGGACTAAAGAGCACAGGGTACTTTTGGTGAAGTCTCCTCAGAGGGAGAACTGGGTGGCCGTGCGACCTTTGCCCTTCTCCAAGACGTACCCTCCGCACCCGCCGCAGTACGACGTGAGTGCCCTCCCAGCGTTTCCAGCACTGCCCCACAGGTGTCTTCCAGGTGCCCTAAGGGACGTGCCGTTTGTCCCCCTCCAGATCTGTGTGCACATGTTGAAGCAGAAGAAGTGTAACTACATCGGGAACTGCTCCTTCGCCCACAGCCCCGAGGAGAAGGAGCTGTGGACCTACATGAAGAACACGGGCGGTGAGACACCTGCCTCCAATCACATCACACCCTCATTACGTAACACTGCCTCTCAGACACCTGCCTCCAATCACATCACACCCTCATTACGTAACACTGCCTCTCAGACACCTGCCTCCAATCACATCACACCCTCATTACGTAACACTGCCTCTCAGACACCTGCCTCCAATCACATCACACCCTCATTACGTAACACTGCCTCTCAGACACCTGCCTCAAATCACTTTACACCCTCATTACGTAACACTGCCTCTGACACCTGCCTCCAATCACATCACATCCTCATTACGTAACACTGCCTCTCAGACACCTGCCTCCAATCACATCACATCCTCATTACGTAACACTGCCTCTCAGACACCTGCCTCCAATCACATCACACCCTCATTACGTAACACTGCCTCTCAGACACCTGCCTCCAATCACATCACACCCTCATTACGTAACACTGCCTCTCAGACACCTGCCTCCAATCACATCACACCCTCATTACGTAACACTGCCTCTCAGACACCTGCCTCCAATCACATCACACCCTCATTACGTAACACTGCCTCTCAGACACCTGCCTCAAATCACTTTACACCCTCATTACGTAACACTGCCTCTGACACCTGCCTCCAATCACATCACATCCTCATTACGTAACACTGCCTCTCAGACACCTGCCTCCAATCACATCACATCCTCATTACGTAACACTGCCTCTCAGACACCTGCCTCCAATCACATCACACCCTCATTACGTAACACTGCCTCTCAGACACCTGCCTTCAATCACATCACACCCTCATTACGTAACACTGCCTCTGACACCTGCCTCCAATCACATCACACCCTCATTACGTAACACTGCCTCTCAGACACCTGCCTCCAATCACATCACACCGTCATTACGTAACACTGCCTCTCAGACACCTGCCTCCAATCACATCACACCCTCATTACGTAACACTGCCTCTCAGACACCTGCCTCCAATCACATCACACCCTCATTACGTAACACTGCCTCTCAGACACCTGCCTCCAATCACATCACACCGTCATTATGTAACACGAGCCGTGTAACATCTGTCGCTACATCTGGCAGTTTTTTTCTTGCATCTGTAAAATGCTTTTACTTATTACACCATCGGTGTGCTAGAACTGAATTTTAAAGAGGATTCAGCCAATCAGAGGGCTGATCTGCGTTATGTGTTTCGGAGGATTCCATTGGCTAGATTTGCCTCTGTACAATCAACTGAAGCAACATCAAAAGTTGGGGTTTGACCTGCTTGTTTGAGTGCAGTTCCTGATTATGGGTGATTGTGTGTTTTGCAGTGCGGGACTTGCAGCAAGTCTATGATGTGTGGATGACGACCAATCAGACCAAGAGACAGGCGAGCAGCCCTCTGCCCCAGCCAATAGAGGAGAAGCAGATTACCATGCCAACAGACTTTGCTGAACCTATGGTGAATAATCTGTGTGTGTGTGTGTGTGTGTCAGAGAGAGAATGAGAGACTCAGAAATTGCACCACTTTTAGGGACCACCAATTGTTTTGTGTGTGTGTGTGTGTGTGTGTGTGTGTGTGTGTGTGTCAGGACGGCTTCCACTGCCGTCTGTGTGGGAAACACAGCAACAGTGAGCGCCAGTGGCAACGTCACATCTCGTCCGAGCGACACAAGGACCGTGTGCTGAGCGGCGCGGGGGAGGACGAGAGTCTGTCCTGGACACAGCGCTTCCCTGGACGCTACTTCTCCCTCTGCCCCAGGTAGGCGCCCGCCAGCCTGCCCGTGGGTCCCTCTGTGTGTGTGTGTGTGTGTGTCGGTGCTCCGCCCAGTCACAGCACGCTCAGCGTTTTCCCCTTTATTTGTGTTCCCGTGTTTTCCCAGGCTGCCGGATGGCTGTAGCGAGGGCCTGAGCTGTGACCACGCCCACAGCGAGGAGGAGCTACAGGAGTGGCGGGAGAGGCGGGACTTCCTGCGCAGGAGGCTGGACAAAGCTCGTGCTGATATGTTGATTGCACCGAATGACACTGACTTTGGGAAATACAACTTCCTCCTGCATGACTGAACACACACACACACTCACACACACACACACACACCCGTTTTGACTTACATATTGACCCGGCCATGCATGTATTGCCACTGCCACACAAGTTATTCTTATTCCCTTATGACACACATGATTGTCTCATATATATATATATATATATATATATATATATATATATATATATATATATATATATATATATATATAATGATATTTTTGCACATTGTCCCCTTGATCTGAGTCATATGATTCCCAGTGCTGTTCCCCCGTTTGCATCAGCTGCTGCAGGTGGGTAAAGGAGGTGATCCTGTCAGCCTCCGCACAGCTCCACACCCTTGTTGTCATCACACGCCACCACTCACGTGGGGCCCTGACGGGTCACGTGCAGCAGTGCGTCTGGTGCCGGTGTTCTCGTAGACGTCCACCCACCACCCCACTGTCAGCTGAATGATGTCGGGTGAGATGTACGTGGCTTTCACTGCTTGCTTGTTAGTAACAAGCATTCTGTCACCTTTGTCACATGACTTTACATAAGTCATCAATCGGCATGAATGGAGGTGAAAACTTGTTTGTTTTTTTTAAAACAGATACCAAGTTTAATTCGTAAAGGTCACACTGGGAACCAGCAGGTGTTGGTGCTTTAACAACCTTTAACGTTTCAGTACTGCCATTTTTACCCATAATGCATTGCCTGCGTCAGAGTTGTTTACAGGCAGTGTTGGCTTGTGCCAAGACCAGACGTGAAAAGTGCCGTAACACTGCCAGGTGTCGTTGAACCAAGGAGGCGTTTTAGATGTCTTAAGACAGCAAGCTGTCATGCTCAAATTAGATTTTTTTTTACGTTTCTTTTTTTAAGTTGGTTGGTTTAGTGTGCCCACATAGACAGTATGTGTGTCACAGTCAGCTGGCTTGTGTTGCTTAGCTAAAAAAATATATGGGTATAGACCTGTTTTAAAAATTAAAATGGCTAGATTATGGGAAGCTAATAGAAAAGATGACATGTGACTGTATAGCTAAATGAAAATGGACACAGAAAAACTCATCAAGAGCAACATGTTTTGAACAGGTTAAATTTGATGTTTGATTAAATTGCACTTTCAATGAGGATGGGCATTTTCGTGGCAATTATTTTTTAGTCAGAGATTATGATTAATCTGAAGTCAGCAAACCATCTCTTACTGTCTCGTGCATGAAGGTGCTGGATAAATTTGATGTTGGATTAGTCTGTCTTCTGTCTGAAGGTGTTTAAACCTGATGCAAAATTTAAACAAAGAGAAAGATGTTCTGGTTTTTGGGGGGAAATGACTTGGACTGTAAATCCAAGACGCCTTTTAACATTAGTGTCTGTTAGTTGGACTGTGCGTTGGGGCACGTTTGTTGTCGGACATGTTGTGAAGAGACAGGAGAGCACCAGCAACATTGTGTAGAAACTTCAGACAAGCAGGTTGATGTAGTTGCTTTAAGACTGGACATGTACTCTCCGAAACAGCTTAATTTTACTTCATTTTTTAATAAATGGCGCTTGCAGATTTGAACCATAGGATAGCTGATATCTGCTTATCTCTGGAATATTGTGTTGCTTTTTCAAACACTTTGCAATGAAAACTGTACAGCATCTTAATGGATCGTGGAGCAAGGTAGATAATTATCATCAACCACCACCCTCACAACCACCACCATCCTCACCACCACAACCACCACCACCATCTCCACACACACTATCCTCACCACAACCCTCACCACACATACCACCATCACTTCCACCACCCCACAATGCAGTCCCAGAACTGCATGTCATCCATTCTGGCACCCTGCATTAAACACACGGCGTGCCTTCTGTGCTGATCAGTGTGCCTTTCACAGAAGTATTAGCCCCACGCACTCCTAGTGCTGAACCCGAGGACCACTGGAACTACTGTTCCTGCCACATCTATACGGATTGAGACCGACTCAAACGCCTCTGAACGCTCTAGTGATCGTTTGGTGCTTCCCAAACACGCCGACAGTCCCATGGCTGTGTTTGCTAAAGTTGCTCTTGACTTGAAAATGTAAGACGCTGATGCTCCCCTTGTTGCTTGGTGTCCTGAGAACAGACTGAGGGTTTGTGGGTGGAGCTGACCAGTTTCTGTGGGCTCACCACCCACGACTGAGGGTTTGTGGGTGGAGCTGACCAGCGTCTGTGAGCTCACCACCCACGACTGAGGGTTTGTGGGTGGAGCTGACCAGCGTCTGTGGGCTCACCACCCACGACTGAGGGTTTGTGGGTGGAGCTGACCAGCGTCTGTGGGCTCACCACCCACGACTGAGGGTTTGTGGGTGGAGCTGACCAGCGTCTGTGAGCTCACCACCCACGACTGAGGGTTTGTGGGTGGAGCTGACCAGCGTCTGTGGGCTCACCACCCACGACTGAGGGTTTGTGGGTGGAGCTGACCAGCGTCTGTGGGCTCACCACCCACGATGGCGCTGCAAGACAAGCACACCACAGGAGCAGAGAGCGCAGTGCTCAGATTACGGCTTAACTCGGTCCGAACTGCAGCTGACCCAAATCAGCATTGTCTCTTGGGTCAGAACAGGCATGTTGTGTTGGCTGCTGAGGTACAGGGACGGGGCCTGATCGTGGAGGGAGCTCTGGATAATACTGTTTGAGATTAATTATTTGTTGTGATATGCAAAAGTGTGTTATGTCACTATGGCGATGAATCATTGTGTTTATTGAGACATCTGGGTAAAATGTGTAGCTGTCAGTGACTCAGAACTCAGGAGGACACTGAAGTGTTGGGTTAATACACACACATTTGAGGGGGCTGTTTTTGTTCTTGTCTATGTTTATGCAGTTTTTAATTCTATTGATTTATTTCATTACTGTAATGAAAATGTAGGTAAAGAAAATGGTTAATTTACATTTTCACAATTATAAACAGTTAACAGTAGCTGACTATTTTCTTCGTTGGCGATCATATTTGGTGTATGTTGAGATTCCTTGAAATCTTTTTTGGCATCTTGAATTGTTTTAGACATCGTAAACCCACTACCACACTGACCTCTACCACACAGCCCGTCTACAATGTGCTGATGTTCAGAAGAAGTAATTTCCTGGTTATGACTTGAGTGCAGCAGTGTGAAAGGTGGGACTTTTATTTTGTATTTTTAGTTTTGCCCTCTATCGTGTAAATCTGCTTTATGTAAAAGCCAAATGGACCAAATAATACCAATTAAAATGTTTTCTAAAAGGATTAAATGCTCCAGTTTGTTATTATTCGCAACTGTAAAGAGACATGGACTATACAGAATGTTACGTTTATGCAAGTGATTGCTTATCTTGGCAACAAAAAACCACCAGCCTCGTGACCTCTGGTGCCGTGACCCGTGTTGAGGGCGAACGGCCTATTGAAGCGGTGCGTCTGTGGATAACAGTCGCCCGTAACTTGATGCCGTTGTATTCCTTCACCATGACTGGTTCAGGTCGCCGCCTCTTCTGTGCTGGAGTTCGTGTATGAACACCTAAACGCGCCTTTAGAAGCTGCGGTAGCAGAGAATCGCACGGGAGGTTCTAGCCAGCTACACCTCGTTGCCAAGGATCCGTGCGCTTTTTGTCCGCTAGTGCTTATTTGTTTACTGCGTTCACTGCGCTCTGGACACTCTGGTCATCACGTTGCCGCAAATCCTATATTTCTGTTTTGCATCATTTGCACTTTTATTAAACTTCATCGTTCATCTACTCTGCGATTAACCCCACTGCGCCGTCACTTTACACTAAGAACTTTACCACTTCGTACTTTAGTACATACTCGAATTTATACTGAAATGTTTATTTTTATGCTTATTTCTATTATCTGCGGAATATTTATTTTTTGCGCTCTAGATTTGCTGCTGGAATCCCCGAGTTTCTCTTGGGTTTTAATGTTGTGGTCTCTATTTATCTAGCCTATATGCTTTCTTAATTATTGTTTTTTAAATGTGGTTGGTTTTCATTTTGCCATACTACGTTCACACTTCTAGCCTATTTTTAATAGTCCAAGGAACTGCGCCAAATTAAGAAATATTTAGTTAGTCTTAAACTAAATGAGACGTGCCGCACCCCGTTGTCACTAATTATAATAGCATGCAAACTATTGGCTTACCACCTGCACTATTTGAATATTCATGAGGATGAGACCGTCCCACCTGCTAGAATTAACGGCGCTGCCTCGTGACCGAGAGATGCTGAACGTTGCTTTGCCAGTTACAACCTGTATGGTTAATGTACAGATCAAAACGTGTATGTGTGTCACTGAATCCTGGAGTGAGATTTAATTTATTAACTTTGATTTGAATGTTTTCGCTCAGCGGTCTAAGTGACATGCGACAGGTTTACAAAACCTACTTGGACTTTCCCGTCTCTTTTCTTGACTTTGATGATACTGGTAAGAATATTTACTAGTAAAGTTCAGGTTAATGTTAAGATATGATGTTTTATGAATTGTAACTGCGTTCTATTGCAACGTTTATTGACGCACGTCGTAAAGGCGTAGCCTACGTTGCGCAGAAATGTTCAGGAAAGGTGTGCCCAATTTTTTAAATGCTGGGAATATTGTACAATAAAATTAAAAAAATGAAATTTAAAGGCAAAAACAGTTGTTGCGTATTGGGTTCTGAAAGAATAATCATGTGGAGGGCTGCACGTGCCCCGTAAGTCCCTCGCGAGTGCTGAGATTACTGATCCACTTAAAAGTTACTGCGAGGGGGCATGCACGTGACGTATCCTCGTCCCAGGCTCTAAAGATCCCCAATGTGCAGTTTATTATCGTGCGACTTATAGTTTGAGGTCATTCAGGATATTACAATGACTTCATATTTAATGCCTTATGTTTATTTACCTACTGCAGTGGGTCTCTGAATCTCCCCAGCTGGTATTAAACGACCACCTAAAAGTATACCTCGGAGCTAATTATTAAGTCAGATTAGGGGGTTTGATCTACGTTTTGATTTTCTATCGCTGGTGCACATGATTGCATGGAAAAAGAAAAGCATGGGAAAAGCTATGATAATCCACCCGGAAACTCCGGTTAGAACCATAAACGTAATTACAGGATTGTATGTATGCATCTCAAATCAGATGTGGTGTTGTTTTTCAGAAATGAAAAAATATTTGTCACTCATTTAATCATAGCTAGCCAAAACTCCTTTCATTCAGGCCACTCTGAAAACTGATAGCTACTCAAATAATAGGTTCAGGTTCACCAAGGACAATAATAGTGTTGCATGACAGTTCAGGGGAAGTCTTAACATGTGGAATCTGAGCTTATCAGGAAGAATTTGGGCCCTTGTTTCCCAGAAGCCTTGTGGGTTATTATTGCCGTGTGCTAAACCCAGGTCAACTTAAATATCAGTTTATCAGACATGCAGTACCCACAGCCACAGCCTAACTTTACAAAACCACAACATCCATCGTTGTTGTTAGATACTTCATAACTATGTAGTTGTAGTTATTAACTGTTGTTTCATAACTCTGTAGTTGTAGAAGTGTGTTTTGGCAGCCTGTTGGTGCCTGATAAGCTAAAAGATGGCAGTTCTAGACATCAGGTCAGCGACATTCTCCAGGACACCCCAACTCACCGTGCCTTTCAATTCATACTTTTACTGCAGATGCTCGTCTTTTTGACAGGAATGTTTGGTGCCATTCAACTTTTAAGTCGGTCACCGGAAAGTAGCGATGACCAAATTCTTCGTTATATGGTTTACAAGCAGGAGGGCGCGCGTGCTTAGGTAGTGACTTGTGTAGGTGCTGCGCCGTGAAAACGCTTCTCATTACTCTGCATCCACATGGTGACGCCCGATCTAAGTGTTCACAGCACACACTGTTCCTGCACTAATTCACAAAATAGTGGTGGGTCCGTGTGCGAGTTTGAGTACATTTTATATACAAAAGTATATATGCACTTATTTCGAATATTCAGTGCGGTGATAGCAAATCATGGAGACGAGTTGACGAGTGCGTGTCTCCCGCGGCCACCGCGTCGTGCCTCTGACGCCACTCCTCGCGCGCACGGCTGGCCACGCCCATTAGCGGAGCACGTGTTTGGACACGAGCGGTTGGCCAAGCGGTGTTTAAAAATACAGCAACGTGAGGGCACGTAAAAGTATTACGAGCAGAGCCTAAAAACGTTGACACAGTTTTAAATTGATGAAATTATAATTAGGTCCAGATATATTGACTCTAATTTACAATATATATATTAATATAGAATGAAAGAGACTATTTGCTCGCTGTTTGAGTCACAGCATTCACTTAATAGAAGTGAATAGAAGTAATTTCGCTAAAAAATACTACTGGCCAATCTTTGACAATTTACGCGACCAAGATATCATATTTTGTGTTAAACTAGTCATGGAAGATTGCCACTGGCTTCATCGATGCAGAAATAGAATTAGTGAAGAGTTTTATATAAACCGGCTGTGACAGAAACAGTGTCTTATTTTCTGTTGATATTCTGAACATGGGGTGTTCATCCTATAGTATGAAGTTCACCTATGGGCAGGAGAATAAACTCCGTGTGATTTAGGTTGGAGACGCGTTACGATGTTTTCTGGTTAATATTCATGACTTGGGTCAGAACCGACAAATGGGAGCTCACTATGGTCTGGGGAGGCGTGTGGCTCATGAAACATGTAGGATTTGAGCTGAATACCATCGAGCGTGGAGATACGGTGTTTTTACTGGTGCTACCAGTACGTTTCAGGCAGACATAACTAAGGCAAGATCTAGCATATCTGGAGGTGGTCCAGCCTGTACTGGTCACATTAAAGTGTGAGGATGATGTCCGAGCACACGACGCGTACTCTGGCCAGCGCACCCTGCAATGGTCCGCAGAAATCGTTCCCTTTCGTTTTAAAGAAAATAATGGATATCCCACCACCCAACATTCTGGAGGATCGGGACGACGGTGAGGGTTCTGGTTCTGGTCTGATGGTACCCGTTTGATATGTGTAGTTATTGGTGTGGACTACCAGTGCTGAGAATACGCAAACGCGGTTATGCGGAGTTTGGGGATCGGCGAGCCCACCGCAGCTGTAGTCACTGTCTAAAGTTCATTTCTGTCGTGGTCCTCGTAAAGGTCTCTCGGTGGTTCTGTTTCCACCTATAACCGGTCCCTTGTGTACCGTTTGTCAGCCGTTGACACGAAATGAACAGGGCGGTGAAGCTGTGGACAGAACTCGGTGCACTTCCTAGTAGCGCCAGGAGCCGTGCCCAAAAGAACACAAAGTTCTTTGCTGTGTTTTCGTGTTGTGGTTCCTTCTGAATAGTCCGGATATAACCAGTAGCACATCACAACATTAAAACTACACAGTGGTACCAAGCATGGGTTCTGTTTTGATTCCTCACGTCTTCCTACGGTTTGAGAACTGCGCGTGTATCGTTTTGCTGGAGACTCTATCCGAAGTTGCCCCAGTCCGTTCGGCCAGCCCTGGCTTGTCGCAATGTCTTGGTTTTTGTTACTTTGTTGTGCGTCCTCTCTTAATATGTATGGCATAGATATATTTGCTGTTTCATTTGTAGATCTGGATACCAGGTCAGGCGTTTTGTGTGCAATATGTCTTGGTCTGCACGATGTATCGTTTGTTAGTCACTATTGCAATATTGGCCTCCTCAATACGATATAGCAGAAGGCGGTCACATGCACAGGAGCATCACAACGTGCCTTCTGGTGTTATGTGAGGTTCCTATTCATTGATTATTTGTCTTTCACAACCTCATAATTTCTCTGTTGCAGAGATAGAGAAGGAGAAGTTGAACCCTCCTGACGATGGGGAGCCCCGAGGTGATGGTGGTGGTGGTGGTGGTGGGAGTGATGGGTCTGGGGCTACAGGTGGAGTCTCAGCCTCTCTGACCCCCGCCATATGGGAGAAGACCATCCCCTATGATGGGGAGAACTTCCACCTGGAGTACATGGACCTGGACGAGTTCCTCCTGGAAAACAGAATCCCCATTGCTCTGGAGGAGGAGCTACAGAAGAGTCTAGAACAGGAGCGCCTTAGCGATGAGGTTCAGGGGGTTGCCAAGGCTCCAGAGGCCCCCACAGTAGCCCCAGAGGTGCCTGAGGGAAAAGCAAAAGCAAAAGCTGAACATGGGAAAGAGGAAGACAAGGGATGCAAAGATGACAAAGCTGAGCTCCAGGTGATGGAAAATGCTCCAGGTGAGAGGATGTGGGTCGAGATGTTTACACCTGTATGTGACTGTAAACCATAAACACACGTATCTTTGTTGAAAGACCCATACTGTACATTTAAATACACATTTCGAAACCCACAAGTATGTCAGAACCATATGGAACACAGACTTGTACGCACACACACAGATGGTTTTACATCTGTATCCTATATTTTAACAACATGTCAGCCTCCATCTTGGGCTTGCATTTGAAGACATGCCATACATATGTTCAGAAGCTCCCTACACATATACACAGACATGTATCTACACAAGACCTGCAGTTTGGCTAGAGAGGCTCTCAGAAACAGCACAGACGTAGATTGGGCATTTAATGATGTATGGTGATGGGTGGCAGGCATCTTATTACTGATGACATTTCTCATATGAATGCTGTTTAATCTGAATGCTGTTTAGTCTGAATTCTGTCATTTTTAAATTTTGGATCTACATACAATTAAGTGGTTTGATCATTTTAGTTTAATATAGTATGTAGTTTTTCTTTTTGTGGCTATCCAATACCAGCCAATATGGTAGTCAAATTGGCTCATTCTGATTTGTCTTTTTAGAAGACTAAATGTGAACTGATCTCGTAATGCAAACTGTGTAGAGTTATGTTTTTCATGTGGGAAAAATAATAATTTTTTTATTCTTTTGAACGTGTTTTCCCTTCAGCGGCCAAAGTTGACTCAGAACACGTAGCCCCATCACCGATCAACCCAGAGGACATCGAGGTGAACGTGAACTTCCAGCCAGATCCAACAGACCTGGTTCTGTCCAGCATTCCAGGTGGCGAGCTCTTCAACCCACGCAAGCACCGCTTCACAGAAGACGAACTGAAGCCTCAGCCCATGATCAAAAAGGCGAAGAAAGTGTTCGTCCCTGAGGATGCCAAGGTGAGGCCCCGCCCCTGCTGGTGAAGCCCCGCCCCTGCTGGTGAGGCCCCGCCTCTGCTGGTGAAGCCCCGCCTCCCCTATTGGGGCCCCAGCTGTGATGGCAGGTTTCCGCATATTCCCACAGGCTCCTGGATCAGTGGTTTGTCAGGAAGTGTCTTATAGGAACAGTATTGAGTTAGGGGAGTTTTAAGTGGTGCTCCCAGCTTGATCAAAAACAAACTAAAGACCAGATAACTCATTCAGCTTGTGTATTTCTTGAAAATGGCAATAAAGGAGTGGAAATCCTCCACTGTGCAGAGTTGAGTTCCAGCCCTAATCTGCCAGAGCTGGATACGCCTGCTCTAATATTCTAGGATATTCTTAAGCATGAGTTCAGCATGCTGGGCAGGACGCAGTGGGCGTGTTTAGTTTGAATGTGTCAGGACAGCTCAGGGACTTGTGCACTAGCTGGGGTGTAACCGCACACTGTCTCAACACTGAAGTGTGAGGCTTTGTCTCTGTGAAGACAAAGCTGCATAGACACTGTGCCAGTTATGACCTGCTGGCCAATCGGTGAACTGGAGACACCCGATCCATGGACAGTGGAGGATGATCCTGGATCAGTGCTTGGATTCTCTGATGGACCTTCTCAATACAAGGCTTTGTTTGGTTCACACCTCAAGCTCTGTGACCGCTGGCCAATCGGGTGTATAGAAGTGGGAACAGCAACCCAGAACAGCCATAGATGCCTGGCGTGATAGAGCCTGTGGTCTAGGAAACACTGCGTGGCTTCCATATAATGATTTTTTTGGCTGTTTTGCAGAAACTTTCACAGGTTTTTCAAAGAATTTCAGAGGTTTCTGGTTAGTGTAGAAGGCAGAGGGTAAATCAAAGCTATAACCCGATGAAGGAATTCTGGGTAAACATGTATCAGTCATGTTTCATCTGAATCTCAGAGCTGGATTTTAGCTGAACATAACCTGCACGAAAACCCTTCATTAACCATCTAGGTCTGTTGCCTGGGAAACTGCTTCTATATACCATTCCTGAATAAAATAATAATTAAATACAGAATAAAAAAGTGAGATGGGTTGATAGTGACATGGTGGAGCTATATCAACAACATTGATTGTGTTCAACTTTTTTAAACTGTAGAGTGCTGCTTTTCATATGCAGGTAATCAGGTGCATAATTAGATAGCGATTATGTCATAATTATGTAAATTAGCAGACATAGGTAATTAGGTAATCATTTTGTAAACTGCAGATTGAAACACTGCCACTGTCAGAGAGGACAATCTCAAAGACACTGTTGATGAAAAGGGGACTACATTCCACCATAACTGTCCAACCTGGAATCTTCCCCCCATCTTCTCTCTCTCTGTCTATTCCTCCACCATCCGTTTCTTCCTCTGTGTTCCTCTGTTCTCTCTCTCTCTCTCTCTCTCTCTCTCTGTGGCAGGACGATAAGTACTGGTCGAGGAGGAAGAAGAACAACGTGGCGGCGAAGCGTTCCCGGGACGCGCGGCGTCTGAAGGAGAATCAGATCGCCGTGCGCGCCTCCTTCTTGGAGCGAGAGAATGCGGCACTGCGACAGGAAGTGGCTGAACTGCGCAAGGACTGCAACCGCTGCAAGAAGATCGTGGCCCTGTACGAGACCCGCTACGGGCCCCTGTAGAGGACACACTTCAACAAGACACGCCAGATTAACACGGAACAAATCCAGCAAACTCCCAACTATTCACACGGTTCCAGATTACAGTGGACGGGGGATTGTGGGTAAATGGGGTGTGGGACGGCCACGGTGACGTGCAGAGCGGCTTGCTCCGATTCACGCGTGCGGTTCAGATGTTTGGTTTTTATCACAAGTTGAACGCACCAGGTTCAAATACAGTAAAACAAAAGAGAAATACAACAACAAAACAAAGACAGGAACACACACAAAGCAGTGACCCTGCGACCGAGTTCCAGAGGCCGTTCTGGAGACTCGACTGGACCCAGCAAAACCGGACAAAGCAGGAAACATCCAGTCCAAACTCATACAGAACATTGTCACGGAGACAGAGTTACAAGACCACACACAGAGCCAAAGCATGAAGCCCTCCTAATACTAATGACCCCCTCCTCACCTTTCACCTTCCCCTAATCTTGGAGCACGAGCAGTTGACCCACTCTCTGTCCACTCTAGCGAAGGCACGTACAACAGCTTGGCCGTCAGCGGCACAGGAAAAGGCAGGATTGTTGATTTATTCGCGGCGAGTGAGAGGGAGGCCGTCCAGCCAGCTGCCGTGTGAAGCTGGAGGCGGGAGCAGACACCTGTCCGTCATGAGTCGAAGGACGAAGGACAGAAAGGGGTGGAGTTTGGAACAGCCACGCCCACAGCACCTGTGACCTCCAACTTCTTTTCTAGCTCCTGTGTTTGTGAGAAATGCATGTTGTCCAGTGTGTGTGTGTGTGTGTGTGTGTCGATCTTCTCCCAAGTTTGCACTCAGTATAATGTGTTTGTTTGTGTACTGTGCGATTAGCAGTAAACGTCTAGTTTTTGTTTTTTTTAGTTGGTTTTCTCCGCACAGATCAAAGCATGACTCACAGTCCTGAAGCAATGATGTATGTCCTGTGCCATACAAACCCCACCACTCCTTCCGTGACTGGTGAGGGGGCCACGGCCCACGGTGGTGGAGGGGGGCGCTGACTGTTATTCTTCCCAAGGTCTGTGGGCTACGGCCCACACACTCGCATCTCTATCAGCACATGCGCTTACAGTACATCAGGGATCTCCAAACTCTGGACGCCGAAGTCCACCAGACGTTTCGGTCTGCATCGAACATAATGTGACTTTATGGCTTTTGATTCCTTCAAGGGAAAGGCTAGACTAGAGCGTTTGTAACGAGAAGGTGGTTATTATGGTTCTTCCTGGAGTTCGTGGTCCTCGGCTCGATGCCCGTGGGCTGGGCGGGGCTGGATGGAGTTGGGCGGGGCCTGGGCGGGGTCAGAGACGGCAGCCCTGCTCTGCATTACCGCAGTGCTGCTGGCCTGATCTTCAGTGCTCATGGAGCAGCCAATGGCCTCCAACTCCGCCTCTGTACATATGCCCGTTTCTGCCCCCACATCTCCGTTCCTACGGTCCGTCATCTTCTCTGTTGTGATGATTTCTAACTGTTTGTTCTTCTCACTGTTAACAGTGACCAGTGATTCTGTCCTACTGAACTGCATCTTGATAGTGATGTGTGCTCCAGTATTTTAAAATAAAATATATGTAACTATATATAGAGATCAAATATTTGTTTTTAAAAAAGAGTTACTGTGCAGGGATTAGTAAGCAAAAATTGGTTTTCCGGTCAGTTGTTGAACAGTGGTCTGGAAGTTTTTTATATATTTTTTTGGTTTTGTCTGAGCTTTTCAAACCAGGGCAATACACCACCATTATTTTTTACCTTCTTTCATGCCTGTATTTTGAAATACTATTGACAGGGTTTTCCTAATGGGAAATAATGCAGCGTCCCTACAGGGGGCGCTGTGTGGATACACAGACGGCTCAGCTCAACTTTGCAGATGAGGGAGTGAATGTTCGAGCAATAACATGGTGGTTTTTAAAAATCATTGCTTAATTAAGGATAATTTGACATTTCTACACAGAACAGGCAAAACAGATTTCAGAGTATGATTTCAGATATTACCCAGCACAGGTGAAATGTTTCAAACATCAAATATTTTTCCTTGTAAATTTAAACGATATTTAAAGTTAACAGAAAGGACCATTAAGCTTTCAGGCAAAGTGTTTGTGTTGCTTTGGCTTTTGAAAGACACAAAATATAAATGTCTTTGGAAACACAAAAAAAGCACAAAGTGTACTTAAAATCTCACAGCGTATAAAACAGGAAACTTTTTAAGAGTTGACTGTGTTGATACATCAGTTTGTCCGTAAAACGTGATTCTGATGTAGAGTTCTGGATAAAGAAGACGACGGTAGTCTCCTGTGCTGAAGTATAATGGTGTCGTGTGATGACCACACTGCCCACTGCACACAGTGTGCATCACAGGCTTCATGTTCATCTCCAAGTCTAGTTGTGGAATTACAACTCCACCACTGCGCTTGTGAGCACAGCGGGCGTTGTGGCAGTGGTAGCAGCCTTTAGATGGTTTCACCGCTGAAAGCAAAACATTGTTTGTTCATGGCACCGTTTTTAGAGCACAGATCAGCATGTCTTCTATGAGACCTTCACCAACTCATTAACCTCTACTCCTGAGTCCAGAGTTTAATATAGCTGAATATTTTTTTGCGTTTTATTCATACATGTCAATTCTGACATCAAAGATGTAGACATAATGAATGAGTTATTAAGGTTTTGTTTGTTTTTGGAGTATGTTGTGTAATATGCGGCTGTCAGACCCTTTTGTTTTGATTTGAGTTGGTGATTTGTGTTGATAATCATAATGCAGGCAAAGGACCACTCTGGACGTATACCTGAAAATGACGAAGAAAGCATTTCCTATACTTAACTATGGATATGTAGCACTCAGAGGGTTGTTTTCTAAATGCATTGTTTTAGCCAAAAAATATTCCTGTTTTAAAGAAACATACACCTTCTTTTTTAAAGTGACTGTTTTTTATGCGTTTGGTGCATTTTAAAAATGTTTTCAGTAGACTTTGTTTATGTATAAAGACGTGTTTGTTTTTTCCCATTTAGTCAGAGGTATTGTGCAAAGCAACATGTCCTAAATGTGTCCTGTATAATAAAGTGGAACTTTAAATTCATTGACCTTTCCTGAAGTCATTGCTCTCCTGCTTTGTGATTGGCTCCTTGCTGAAGTCATTGCTCTCCTGCTTTGTGATTGGCTTCTGCTGCTGCCGACATCAGACTCCTAGACAGCTTTCACGGCCTGTGGGGCAAAATCCCACACATTCACATGCACACGCCCATATGGTAAAGCATGTTGGCGCTCTGGTGCTGTTATCTATACAGTGCATAAACAAGGTTATTTCCTCCTGTTGAGTCAGCCAGCACTGTGGATATCAATGCTATGGTCTTCAATTCTAAATTTAACATTAACATGATCACTATTACAGCATGTGATTCATATGGGGATGGTGCACACAAGCCTTCGCACATTTCTGCACAAACACCCCTCTCACACACACACACACACACAGTGCATGCAAAGAGGGTTCACTTCTGAGTTCCAGGTCGTCGTGTTTGTGTTTTATTAGTATTCTAGAGGAATGAGAGGGGTTACGTAAACAACCTTAGCCAAATGAAAACAATGTTACATCACGTCTGCGTTTCGGTGGGGTGGGGGGTGACGGAGGTGAGGAAGATGAACAGGAGGAGAGTGGTTGAGTGAGAAGAGGGTGGAGGGAAACGGAGGAGCTAAGAAGCGAACGGGGTGGAGAAGGCAGGTGGAGATATGGGGCTAGTGGAGATTAGCGGGAGATGGTGGTGGGACCAGGGAGGGGCTGAAACATGAGGGGAACGTGCAGGGCATGAAAGTTAAGAAGAAAGAGAAGGATGATGTCAGTGTGAGAGAGAGAGAGACAAAGACAGAACGGGTTTCAGTGAGGGAGGGACGGAGTTGGACCACAGGCGAGGACTGGAGAGAGACGACGATGGAGGAGTGACTGATACACAGCACAGCAGTGTGCTGCAGCGTGAGAGACAGGACAGAGACACGGGGAGAAAGGAGGAGAGGGCAGACGCAGAGAGACTGATGGGTATAGGACATGAGGAGGCGCAAAGGAGGAGGTGAAGGACAAAGCCAAGCATGTATGCACCACACACACACACACACACACACACAGGCCACGTGCCGTAGGGAGCGCATGCTCGCACAAACATCTCCACACTTGCAGTACATCCCTGTTGCCTTTAGTGTGCAAACTCATTATGGGTTTCATGTGTTTCATTAACAAGGAGCAAGTAGTGAATGTTTTTGTCGCTCAAAAATACCCAGAGAAGACGTTTGGCCAGGGGTCAGTGTGCCCTGTACACCCAACAGCCAGGGATACCCCATCCAGGGAGAGAAGGCTCCTGTAGGCAAAGCACTGGACACAAATGTCCTGCATAAACGTAAATGTGATACCATGGGGAAAAAGCACAGGGTATTTATGCAAGTATATAATCAAATGAGTCTTATTGAATTTGTGCAGTGACTTTGAACTAATGGTGCCTGCGTGTTGTCTTCAGTTAACACTGATTAACCAAGTGACTGATTAACTACAGCCATAATTGGATTAAAAGAATACTTCGATCGCACTACTAAGGATGTTAATAAAGGGTGAAACTGCTTCAGGACTCACTAGAACAGCATGTGATTCAACTGCAGCACAAATGACAAACAGTCTTTCAGTAATAGTGTTATATTAATCAAACTGCAACCATGAGGCCGGACACACCATTTATTTCTCATGCTTTCTTTTGTCAATCTAGATTTTATTACAAACTTTAAAAAAAAGAGTCAGTGAGATACAGTAAGAAACACCTGTAGTAAGCCCCCTGCTAGGGGCGAGCTCACAAGAAGGATTGTTGCATTTCAGTGGATCAGTACATACATCTAGAAGGTGGAGCAGTCCCATAGAAAAGCATCATATACAGACAAAACTGAAATCACAAGACTAATACAATACATCTGTCTCATTTATATTCATGTATGCATCAATGATAAACTTCGCATATAAAATCACTTTTTTAAAATTTTATTTCAACAAAGATATTTCAAAGTGCAGGAGGTTATAAGCAAAAGACATTTCGCTTATAAAACTCTTTCTGCCTCTTAAGCTTGCTCTGTTGCCGCTCAGAGTCACGTGATAATGGTGGACCGTCTGAAATTCCCCCTAGATCTGTTTTCAAACCTGATTTTGTGTGTTCCTGGTGATACTGGTGAATAAAATGGAACAAAGTAAATGAAACAAGAAACAGACGGCGCATTTATGAAAACCGAAGCGTCAAGGCAGAACCTACTGGGCAGAATTGTTCAACCCGCCAAATACTTCTCACCACCTCCATCTCCTCAAGAACATCTTGGAACACCACATGCAGCCACTATTCTTTCCCTCGTTGTGCTTTAAGCATCGCTGTGTTTCTAAACTCACCTCAAGTCCAGGAGTGTTACAACAATCAGCTACTCAGTAAAACAGACACTAGAAAGAAAAAAAAAATGCTCGACCAAGCAATGCAAAGACTGCTGTTAATTTTCACTTATGAAGATAAGGACATGCATACTCATTTGCATGTATTGCATTTATGTAATGCATTTATTACCATTAGCATCTAATGCATATTTATAACCATATTAGCATTTTGGGGCTGACTATGCTTTTAAATGAGCCTGACATTATACAGTACTTATCTCGTAACATTTTCCACACTACCCGATTGAACAGCAGTTAAAGGGAGCTGTGAGACCAAGCTGATTCAGGAACAGTACAATCAAGCTATGTGAAAAACACCCAAAGTTTGAGGGTCTGTATTGTACCATATTCCATGTAAAAAGCTGGTGAAAGCTGCATAAATGTGATAGGGGGTGTTAGGACAGTACGCCACTCTTACAAAGTCCATGATCGCTAAACCAAGGAGGAAAAGAAAACATTTTCCCCCCACAATTTTCATAAACACTTGAAAAATGTTACATAAATTCCAAGACATTTAATAAATGTGCATAACCCTCCACACGTCCACCGATTCCACACCCCGACACCATAATCGGTGGACACCGACTAGAACGTCCCCGGCAGGCATTCAAGCAATCCTTTCCCTGGACATGCGTGTTCCCCACATCCCGACATCATTCTACGTTACAGGACGTTAAGGCAAATCGAGTAGCTTCCTAGAGACACACACACACACGGTGATGCCCTGCTTTCTACAGCAGAGGGCAGACGCCTGGCTTTGTGGAGGTCAGGTGAAAAGACCCAGGTGAGAGCATGAAACTTCATTGACTTTTGCTTCCAGATAAACACATGTGAAGGATCAGCAGGTCCGAGGCGGTGCTGAGAACCATATGGTACTTCTCCCAGTCCTCCCACAACCTCCCAGTATGGCATTCACTCAAGATGGCCAACTGTTTCTAGCTTATGCAACATTAGGAAATGCTAAAACAGGAGGCCATAACGGGTAGAAATGCAACTTGCATTCTAAAATGTAAATATTTAATTGTAGTAACTAGAGTTTGGCTGCCTTAAACAGGCAGCATGGGAACAAGTGGATACAATGACCAGGAGATAAGCCAGAAAGTATTTGGTTAGAGTTGAAACTGCCAAGACCCATTCAACGAATCGCTTGGTAATGGAGGAGTTGCAGAACGTATTCTGTAGATGTCGGCTGCTAAAGGGAACGTTTGAGATTGCTTTAATGCACACTCGGGCTGTTCAAAACATTCAGACTGCTCTTATGAACATGGGCACAAAAAGTGGTGTGAATAATCCTTCTAATCCAGCATTCAATCCTAACCTTCCCAGAACACCACGCTAGACCAACTACTCATGAGGTAAAAAACATCTAAACAGGTACAACACATTCAATACTTTGTTAAACACATTTTATTTGTTTCAGCTTGCATATATATATCTATATATATTCATTATAGTTATTTCTGAAAAAATAACCTCAGCACATAAGAAACTAAATAAAGGATATCTTAACATAAGAAATATATACATATCGTATATAGATCTTTTACAAAGGTCATAGATTCTCTTTTTGAAAAAACACTGGAAAAAAAAAATAGAAAAATCGTAAATAAATTACAAACAAATGTAAAAATACACCCAGTTTCACCCGGTCACAACAACGACAGAAATCTCTCATCCAAAAGGAAACGCAATGGAGATGAAGAAAAACTGAAGTCACCATGGGATAACATGTAAAGGGGTCACACGTTAGCGCGGGTCGTGTAGCGAACGCTTACAGACGTCGACAAAAACAGCAGGAGACACATTCAGTCTGACCAACAAAAACAGCCATCGTTAATAGTCCTTACACTGCACATGTTCATCACTGCGCACGGAAATGTTTGCTATTAAAAGGTAGAAAGGACACTAGAACAGAAATGGCAGCGCCCTTTCTGACTGAGGCATTGTGGGAACTTGAGTTCCCAATGGGGTAAAGTGCTGAAATACTGGAGGGGGACGGAACGTAGGCATGGACACTGTCATTATAAAGGGGGCAAGCGAATGTTGCCCAGGCATTAGAAAAATGCTGTGGGTGATTAAACTGCGTTTCCCAGAAAATCAAGGCATGCTTGGTCCCTGCTATGCGACCAGGTCACTCTGCTGTATCCAAGACATCAACACCGACTCCCAAAAGCACAAGCCGCAGGCTCATGGCCCCCTTTGTAGAAGTCAAATCCAGGCCAAGTCACCTAGCAACTGCACACGGACCTCCGGATCCTGTAGGATGCCTCCAAGCTTAGGCAAAACGAGTGCTGTGGACTGCAGCACCAACTTCAGCTAGTCAGATGATGGCAAGGTTATAGTCACCCACACGCACATTAAGCCATTTATCACACATCCTTCTGCTCTACCGCATCCCACCCAGTGCAGCAACACCCTCTCTCCTTCACGCACTGCCGACAGACACTGCGGGTGCACGACCACAGTGCCACAAACGACCAGCCCGATTAACAGTCATCTAATCCGTCCCTTGTACCAAGGTGCAGCCCTCTCTTTAAGTGTTTATGGCTTCATAATATGAAGACACCAGTCTTCCTAAACAGCTTCACAGTCCTTAAGCACTGCCATAAGGCTCTTTACACAGTCACATTGAGTCCCATGAGAGAGCTAGCCTGAACATAATACCCATCTTCACAACATGGGGGGGGGGGGTGTATGTATGTGTGCGTTTACAGCCCTGGCTCAATACTCGTACACCGCAGAAAAGACAGCAAGACCGTTGTGTTGTCGCAACGTCAAACTGACAAACCCACGACTGTGGTGAGCAGGCTCTGGCTAGCCAGCTTAGCTAGATTCCAACCTCCACGTTCCAGAACCTTCCAGTCGACTGCAAGCCCTCCAACTCAAATTATTCATCACAAATGGTCCATTCTAGAGTGACCCATCAGAATGTCAACTGTATTCACAGCATGAAGGGGCCACGTTGGAGTGAACACACAAGCTTAACCAGACTACGGACATATACCTGGATAAATCGACACCTCGATCAAAGTGACATTTTCATCATGACAACATTCAATTCAAACGTCTGTGCAGCAGGAGCCTGAATGCTCCCAACATTTAGGAGGGAAAAAAAAAAAAAAAGTTAATTTACTTCCAAAAACGAATGAAAAAGCAATGGGAAAATTAGGACAATCACAGTCAATATAAATGTGGTTTAAGTAGTCATAATACCATCTTAACTTCTTTAATTAGTAATAACTGGTGAAAACAAGTTCATGAAAGATAGTGTTTCAGTATTAGTGTCTACCATTCCAGAGCTTTCTGAAGATTCAGTTGGCCAACACCACTGGCTGGAAGGCTTGGCTGGAGTACTGCAGGTTGTATCCACCCATGCCATCCACGAACGGGGGTTTCTCCATGAAGGAAATCCCACTGTTGCCGCCAATGACGCTCACGGCTTGGCCCGGTGGTGGGCTGGAGAATGGATCGAAGGTTGCATGGCTGTGGGCGGTGTGTGGAGGTGGAGCCTGGAACGGGGTGAGGGGAGGGGCCTCGGCATCAAAGTAGAGCGGCCCTTGGGAAGCAGGGTAGACAAACTCTTTGGCATCGGGGGACAGCTGGCTGGAGACTTGGCCAGCCAGAGAGTGCATGGAGAGAGAAACGGGCTTGTGCTTGACCAGCCCAGGGGGAGATATGGTGGTGGGAGAGCGGCTTAGCATTCTCTGCTGAGGGGCCCCAACACCGCTGGACCCAGCCACCACCCCGGGGCCACACTTCTTCATCTTGGTGGACCCGAATTTGGTGGCTGCAAAGCTAGCTGTGGTGAAAGTGATTTGCTGTGGGGCGGGGCGGGGGGTGGGCGGGGCGGCTGGGTGAGGATACGGCAGGCCCGCGCTGGGTGGAGAAGGGGAGGAGGCATTGGAGGAGTGCACAGCAGGGTTGGTTGGAGTACTGGGGCCTGCGTAGTTGAACAGACCCTGGCAGAGTGGCGTAGGTGAACTAGCAAGGGATGGGAGCACGACGGGCGACACCTGGCCACCAATGGGCACAAACACCTGAGCATCAGGGTTGAAACCCAAACTCTTGCCTTCATCTAGATCCACATCTTTGCTAAGCCCAACACCCTCCGGGGGTCCAACCTCTCCCCCTATACCTGGCGGATCCTCCATGTACAGGACCTTAACCGCACCTTTCTCCCCAATCTGATAGGACACTTCATAAGGGTCGATCCAAATGCTGAGCTCAGGAGGGACATTTGCGCGAACCTCCTCCGTGTCCAAGCCGCTCCTCCTGGCTGCGAGATCTACCACAGGGTCCCTAGGGACTCCAAGGTGCAGGCAACGGAAGGCGGAACCACGCAGAGGAGCCTCGGGGTACCAGTGCCCTTCAAAACGCGACACCAGGATGCGCTCCAGCTCCTCGCCGAAAAGATCCGCCCGTCTCCGCGGAAGCTTGTTGTACAAGTAGGACACTATGAAGTTCAACGCAACCTTTACCTCCAAGTGCATGGCCAAAGAGAGAGCACCAGGTCAGGTCTGGGTGAGGATGCTAGCGTCCTGTATCCCTCCAGCAGGAGCAGCTCTACAATGGCCTCCACATGTCCTGCCAAGGCTGCAGAGAGAGGAGAAAGATTTGGTCCTTGTGGGTATGGAGGAGTGGGCAGCTCAACAAATGACACTTCTGCTTCTCGCTGTGTGGGGAGACGATGTGTGTGGGAAGACCACAGACCACAGGAAGTGCAGTCTCTCCAAATGGGTCTGATCTACTACTCCACAACTGGTTTACTAAGTGTCTGGTTGTCACTCTTCAATCCCTCTAGAAAGAGCACAAGAAAAGAAATTCAACTTCCATTGATCAAACATTAGGGATATCAAAAAGACCATGAGCAGAGGGCGTGTCTCAGCACATGCTCCGCCCTGCGGCAACAACGCCCGCCCAACTCTAATCCCACACGTGTTCTTTCCTGCAGCAGCCAAAGAAGTCAGAACTACACGGGCAGCGAGGGGTGAGAGCTAGAAAAGCAAGGTAATGAAGACAGGATTAAAAATCAATATGCTTGGCAATAAAGTAAAAACGGACACAATCAGTCCCGAGACGGTCCAAGAAAAAGCACCAGGCAGACACAGCTTTCCCAGTTTTTTAAAGGGTTATATCAGGTCTCCATGTAGGAATATGAAATTGATTACAGTAGAGTCAGTAACCACTAATACAATGCCAAATTGTGTATTAAGTTAAATGTATTTGAGAGTTAAAACTAATGGCCTAACAGGGCATTTATGTTCGAGTAAAATGGCTGATTCGCAGAGACACCATATGGAACTACAATTCCCTCAATGCACCGCTTTTGACGTCATATTCACGCGTGCCCGCCTCCAAGCCACCAAAACAGATCAGCAAACTCGGCTAGCTGGCTAATGTCCTTAAACCCGCATTTAATACGCCTTTACAAATCACATGTGTATATTCGACGTGGCGCTAATTACTTAGCAATGTGTTACTGGTTTCCGACTTCCTGTGGTCTAATCTAAATAAAGAGCACAGATAAACAGCCAAACCGAGAGGCTCGACTGCTAGCCGGCTATGCTAGCTAATGAGCACGCCAGCCAAATGCTGCAGGTTGATGTGTGTAAACACCTCGTGCGTCGTGGAGCAGTTAATCGTGTTTTAATCGCACCTAGCAGGCGAATATTCGTACATGCAATGCAAACAACGGCATGAAAGTCGTCGTCTTGATTTAAACCATTAGCCATTCACGGTGGCTCACCAACAAGAAGTTGTGGTCGTTTACCGATGCAGTTAGATATATTAATAGGCCTAAAACTGGGAATTTATTATTATTGTAATGTAAAGCTTTTTATTAAAAAAAAAACGATACGGATAGTGGCTAGCAGTAATGGCTTCAGGGCTGTTCAAAATTCACTTTATGCATTCAATGTCACTCAATGTCACACAGTGAGTAATTAAAACGACAATAAAGGCAAAAGATGACCTGTGAGGCTAATGCAGAAGTTTGTAAATGGAGAAACTGGTCATGACTTTACAACCAACTTCACCTTTCAGCGACGCCGTTTGTACATTCGCTCCAGAGCTTTGACCCATGATTTATAGTTTTAATTTATACACACACATGTACACTGTTCCATGATCTAAATGAATATTAGTGGGAAACACGCCTCGGTGAGTGGGCGCCCCGTGGTCTTACTCTAGATGTGGTGTTTTGTTTACAGGATTGTCCATCTGGAAGGAACACACACTGAGCACAAGGCGTAGAAAGACAGTACAGGCGAGGGACGCATTATCAATACTGCCTGAAACCACAAGCAAACTATAGTCACATCATTTCTTTTAATTCCCCACTGTATTTGCGGGATATCAGAGGGTCTCTAACCAGCGAGGCTCTGGAGCAAACGAGGGCCAGTTTACCGTTTTAAAAACACGGTGGCCTTGGAAGAATACATTAGAACATCCAGGTGGTGTATGGACATAGGGACTGATTGGAGAAAACTGTTGGATTCAATACGGGCAATAAACTGTAAAGCTACATTTAACAGTCCGACCAAGGAACGCCATGATGTCTTAACTTGGCAGATGTTGCCTACTTAGCTAGGGATGGTTAAAATCTATCTACAGTAGTAGCTTGAGACGTTTAGCTCAGAAAATGTATGACTATGACTTGTACTCATGTCAAAGAATGACACCCACTATAAAACAGGAAAATAAACGAGCCCAAAGCAGGCCAGAACTGTTTCACTCGCCAGAAAAGCCAGATATTTAAATATGAACATAATTCACTACCGAGTTGAGGTGGCACTAAGTACACATTATCTTGTAAAATGGACGACAGTGCTCTTTTATCATTCAATATTAAACCCAACAACCCGAACAGGCGAAAATAACGTTTCTTATGTGACGAAAATTAACAACCAAATACCTTTAGGGAGGATGTAAAAACATATTTGGATCTACATAAATTACGAGAGCGGATAATACTTACAGCCAGCATCTGTTATTAGCCCACGCAAATAATTCCTATGTGCGAAACATGAATTGTGTAGATTGGCGCTAGACAGCGTCGTTTGACTAACATACAGTGCAAAATGCACTAAGTATCAAGCAATGAAAATGTATATTTGTTGATTGACCAACTGATTCCCATACTATTCATACACCGTTGAGCAGCCTAAGGAAACTTTACTGTTTGACAACCTCGCGCATTTATATGGAACACGTTCACCCACACCCCCTGATTGTGACGTGACACCAAGCCGGAACTTCTTTCTACACATTATAGTAATTAAGTCATCAGAGATAACTGTGCGTGGTCTGTTGTAACTGAGTCCCATGTGTGTTATTGTGTTTGTACTTACGAATGGTTATAAGGAAAACAAACGCTAATAGTGCCAGGGTTATTTGAGGGCAATTTGACCGATACATTTATTTCATGCCTTGTTGGTATTTTTAAACATTTCTCTTGTTCTATTTTCAATTCTTACAAACGATCTGATGCCGGTACACATCTTAAATAAATGGTCAGTAATTTGCTCACTACTTTATTTGGCGAACGGATATTTCTATAAGAGTGGCTGTGCTGAGTAATGCTAAAAATATAAAAAGTGATAGCAACAGAACTGCTATTGGCTGTTCGGTGGGAGGAACCAATGTCAATTGGACAAGTAGATGTCCAGTCAGCAAGAAAAGTAGTGTTTCGCTAAAAGAATTGCATTGTGGTTAGTGTAGTTTCTTTCTTTTTTAAAATTTCGTATACATTTGAAACCATTTCCAAATCTGTAAAGCTGATAAAGACAATGTGAGATTTGTCATTTTAATATAAAAGGATAGATACGATAGCAAATAATAAAAATGTATTACAAATTACAAATATTACTGTTACCTATGGCTGTGGTTCACAGTTAATTCTACAATTTATGTTGCTTTAATGTTTTGCACTGCAGAAAGCAATAGGCTGCTAGGTAGCTATAATTATCTAGCAAGCAAAAACAATCACACAAACCACATAACAAAACAAAAACAAAAAACCCAATACAAAAACATACATTTGTTTATATTTAAGCCACTGGCATAACATGTTGTCTTTGTAGAATCGAATATAATATACTTAATCTTATTTAGTGAGCATTTTAGAGCTTTATACAAGTGAGCATAGTTTGTTCTGAAAGTTTCTTAAAACCCAAGTCAATGTTTATTTTTTAGGCCTCCCTTTAACAGAATTTTATTCTTGTAACATTAAAATCATAGCAGCTGCTCTGTTGCTTAAACTAATGTTTATAAGAAAATCTAAATTCTGTGGTTGTTACAGGATTAGTCTCACTTGTTGCATATGTGTTGTTTATACACATGTACTGATGTGTGCTTTGGAACATCAGTGTTTTTAACATGGCGGTGGGCGGTTTAATTTAGTGCCTATTTTGACAGAGATGATTAGCATGTACACATGATTAGCATGTACACACGGGCCATTGTTGCTGCCTGTGGATGTGATGGATGAGCTACTCACTAAACCCACTAAATCTGTGCTACTTCATCACACAGACATTTCCTGCAGTAATTAATTACTGTAACTATTAATTTCACACAAATATCATAAAGGGGGATATAGATTAGCTGGGGACCTAATCAGAAATCAATTCTGTTCTAATGACTTTCGTTTGAAATAATTCTCTCAGCATCTCTTGTTCATTTTGCTTGAGTGTGTATGGTTGTTCCTTATTCATCCCCATTCAAACAGACTATTATTTGCTGTACATTCAAATAATTCTTTTCGGTTCTCTCTTTTGTTCTGAAGTGACATAATGAGGAAAAAACTCCTACGATTAACAAATATAGCAATTACATTAGAAGACACTGCAGGAGCCCGTGTCTTTATATCACTGCTGATGTAAGTTATGGCAGCGTATTAAGCTTTACTGATTATAGTTGAAATATTGAAATAACAAAGCATTTTTGGTGTAATTTACATAAAATGAAATGAATGTTATTTTGTAAGGGAATGTTGAAAAATTAGCAACACACACATAAAAAACGTGTAAACGTCATTCCTGTAGGAAATGCTTAAAGTTGGGTTTTTTATTTAAAATCTATTTCAATAAAACCTGCTTATTTATTTTCAATTATTTGTTTTAACATTACTACGTAGCTGTGACAGACACCAGAGCCGTAGAAAGAGACGGCTTTCTACGGCTCTGACAGACACTAAACAACTTTCAGGAAATTCACTTTCAACTTTAAAAAATATATCCATCCTAAAGTGCGGGGTTAAAGGTCGGGAAACTGACGTCATCCTTCAGCGTCATGTTTGTCAGAGAGCAAAATTGCGTCTTACAGTATTACTGTCAGTATATTAGGGGTAAGTTACCGTTTAAAATACACCCTGATAATATTGTCTGTCTTGTGGCTATTGGTCATTGAAGTAAAACAGCTGCGTTTGACATGTGGCGCCTGTTACACCTCGATAACAAGCTTTTCTAATGTTGAAACCCGTCTTTTCTTGGCGACTAACTGCTCAGTTTCTTAGGTCCGCCTGGGTTGGAAATGTCTAAATCTGCTGTTGGCGGCAGTTTAGTGATAAACATACACCATAATCTGATGGATTATCGAGCAGTATTTCTGCGTAAACGCCACTGCTCGGTACAGTGTAAGTCAGAGCTATTGCAGCGGTTTTTAAACAGTGACATTAGTCCTTATGAAGTAATGGGAAGAGACAACTTCATACTTATGACCTTCGTATAAGGTAGATAACTTATAACACCACAAAGGGTCTCCCAGATGACTTACTTACCTCTAGTAAATAAAGAATCTAAATGTGTATCCAGTGAAACTGGCTAAGACACTCAAACGTTATCTCAGTGTAGACTGACTGTTTACAGACTTACGCAGGTCATAAGCAATCATGCATTGGCCAGGTGCAGTTTATGGCTACCTGTTATAAAGGAGTCCTCAGTTTTCATGCTGTGCAGCCTCACGTTTTGTTCTGGAAGGTTCACTCACTCTGTATCCTCTCACTCTCTCATAATATTAAAGCTGCTTGCTGTGGTCTAGCGTGCAGTACTGAACGTGTTGAGACGCTGACTGGCTGTTTTCTTGTGTGCTTATCTTCTACAAGAGGTGAAATACAGTAGACGGTGCCTGGATGCCTCTGTCTCTCTCTCTCACACACACACACACATACATACACACTCTCACTCCTCTCTCTCTAGCTCATCCTGGGGGTGGTGTGAGGAGACTGCATGTCTCCGCTCCGCTTGGTGCCAATCCCGGAGTGTCGATGAGCCGCGTTGAGTCCGGCTCTGCCGTCCGCTACGACAAACTGCCCAACAACATCAGCATCGTCCGCAAGAGGTCATACCCTGTGTCCTCAGATCAGAGTGTGAGCTCATCTGCACACATCTCGTCTCGAACGCCAATACTGGTCAGGTGTCCTGGGCACCAGTTAACATGCTTGATCCAGACTGACTTCTGTTCGTTTTACCTGCAGTCTTAGCATTTTTGGATAACGTGTGCAATGTTGAAACACAGCAGCAGTGCAGATGTGACATTAACTAGCATGTGATCAACATTAAGAAGACTATTTGGTGTTAGGATATTAGGTGCATTATTTTAACCTCATTTGACAGAATTGTAGTCTTGACAAGTCTGTGGACGAAAACTCATGGATGAAAATGAGCCTGTATTATTTTAACCAGTGTCTGTGCTTGTTGGATCTTGGGAATTCCATGATTGATCCAAACAGAACATTTGATGTTGATCAATATTCTTGCGGTGCACAACACAGACTGCTGTGGTTGGGTGGAGTCCATGTTTGCATATAGCAGTTTTGCAAAAGCTCACATTTCCAATACCAACCAGCAGGCAGCTATAATTTGTCCTCTTCCAAGCTGCACTGTGTGAGGGCTCTATCCCCTGGGTAGAGAGTCCCAGAGCTAGGAGAAGAGTCTCTTTAGAAGTGGGATCGTTGGTTGAATATGAACTGAAGGGGCTCTGTGTAAGCAGGATTATTGGGTTGTAAGTGTATTGCGGTTTCTGTCCGTACATGCACATGTTCTTTTGGCGAATCTTTCAAATAAATCAGTTCATCTTGTGAATTAGAAATGGAATTGAATTGCCTCACCATGAGTTGATGGTGAATTACTGGTGTTCAGCCCAGCTGCAGCAGCCCTGCAGGCACCTTCTAGCGCTGGACTCATTATTCCCTTCAGACATTGGTTTCTCCTAAAGAAGATCTATGTGGTTCAGTGAAATCAGCGAGAACACTGACACTGCTGATATTCAGCACAGTTCAATCAGGGCTAACACAACTCCGACACTGCTGTTCAGTAGTTCAGTTGTATCAGGGGTCACAGAACACTGACAGTGCTGAACTTCAGAACACTGGGATCCTCGTTGCTCTCAGAGGCCTGATGATCATTTGCTGAATGTACTAGCTCATCTTGTGAGCTGTCATCCAAAAACCTAAATAATTTATATCCTTACTGGCTGCCAGGAAGTGAATCAGGAAGTCTACAGTTTCCTGGCAACAGCCGCAGCCAGATACGGAGTGGGATTCTGGATCTGGAATCATTCACCAGGTACACAGAGGTACGCGCACACACACGCACACACACACACACACACACACAAGAACATAGTCTGTAACATGCACGCACACACACACAAAAGCACACAGTCTGTAACACACAAACACATGTCCAGGTACATGGTCACCCACCAGGGTGTTTGAGCACTTATCCAATATTTACACATTTATTTTTGCCCAAGCAAAGTACCTAATCTATTTCTGATTGTTGCACAGATTATTATGGGAAATTATGAACATCCAGGAGTGATGCTGATGGGCACAGATTCACACACCCAATGGGGGGCGGGCTCGGGGGCATCTGTATCAGCGTGGGAGGGGCTGACGCGGTGGACGTCATGGCTGGTATCCCGTGGGAGCTGAAATGCCCCAACGTGAGTTGTGTCAGACGTGAACTCCGCCTCTGCCCCTCTCAACTGCACCTCTCAACTGCACCTCTCAACTGCACCTCTCAACTGCACCTCTCAACTGCCCCTCTCAACTGCACCTCTCAACTGCACCTCTCAACTGCCCCTCAGGGTTCCTCCGTCTCGTCTTTCCTCGTTCCTTTCTTCCTTTCAGCCCAATAACAGCTATTTCCTTTCCTGCTATTCCATATCATTTCTAAGCTCAGATATCAGATTTCCACCCGTGTGATGGTGTAAATGCCCCCCCCCCCCCTCAGGTGATCGGGGTGAAGTTGACTGGTGCTCTTTGGGGTTGGACGTCTCCTAAAGACGTCATCTTGCAAGTGGCCGACATTCTCACTGTGAAAGGAGGCACCAGAGCTATTGTGGAGTACCACGGGCCAGGAGTCGACGCCATCTCCTGCACAGGTACACACACACACACACACACACACACACACACACACACACACACACACACACGTGCAAATTTGGTTTCGCTGTTTTTTTTCTTCTCTTCACCCTGTGCATGTTTTATTGAGGCGTTTTCTGTAAATGAGGAGTTTCAGGTTCTGTGTTCCGATCTATTATTTACCATTAGCGTTCAGTTCCCTTAAATGATTGATAAAGGTGTACACTTTCTCAAGTGTCATTTCAAGACATGTAAACAAACCTGTGTGTGTGTGTGTGTGTGCTACTGCCAAACTTGTGTGTGTGTGTGTGTCTGTCCTGGTATGGCAACCATCTGCAACATGGGGGCAGAGATTGGAGCTACTACCTCTGTGTTCCCCTACAATTACCACATGAAGACCTACCTGGAGAAGTCTGGCCGCAAAGGTACACACACACACACACACACACACACACACACACACACACACAGAGGCACGTTCACCTTTTCCCTCTCACAGATTGCGGAACTGGCTGAGGAGTATAAGGAGTGTTTGGTTCCTGATCCTGATTGCCAGAACGCCCAGCTGGTTGAGATCAACGTGAGTGAGGTAGATCACGCATGCTCACACACCCATGATGGTTCCACAGGCTCGCCTCAAGCAGAGAGGGGATCGTGCTTTTTCTGTTGCTGCACCAAAACTCTGGAATAGTCTTCCACATGACATTAGACACACCAAATCTGTTTTTAAATCAAAACTAAAATCATATTTTCTACAAGCTAGCTTTCTACAGTTGTTAAACTGTTTGAACTGCATATGGAGGTTTATGTTATTCTGTTTTATGTAAGTTCATACACCACGCTCATACTCACACCTCACACACACACACACCATGCTCATACTCACACCTCACACACACCATGCTCATACTCGCACCTCAAACACACCACGCTCATACTCGCACCTCACACACACACACACACCACGCTCATACTCGCACCTCAAACACACCACGCTCATACTCGCACCTCACACACACACACACACAACGCTCATACTCGCACCTCACACACACACACACACACACACTCACACCTCACACACACACACACACACACACCACGCTCATACTCGCACCTCAAACACACCACGCTCATACTCGCACCTCACACACACACACACACACAACGCTCATACTCGCACCTCACACACACACACACACACACTCACACCTCTCACACACACACACACACACACACACCACACTCATATTCACACCTCACTTCACTAGGTGTCAGTTTTAGTAGCATACAGTGTGTATAAACTGCACACACACTCTCTCTCTCTCAGCCGTGATGTGAAGAACGGTGAGAACAACACCATTGTGACCTCCTTCAACAGAAACTTCACAGCAAGGAATGATGCAAATCCAGCCACAACATGCTTTTGTCACTTCACCAGAGGTACGTATGTATATATATTGGACCCCCTTTTGCCTTCAGAACTGTCTTAATCCTTCGTCACAGATTCAACAATGTACTGGAAACATTCCTCAGAGAGTCTGGTCCATATTGACATGATAACATCACACAGTTGCTGCAGATTTGTCAGCTGCACATCCATGATGTGAATCTCCCGTTCCACCACATCCCAAAGGTGCTCTATTGGATTGAGGTTCTGACACTACCATCCGAATGTCGCAGCAGAAATCGAGACTCATTAGACCAGGCAACGTTTTTCCAATCTTCTGTTGTCCAATTTTGGTGAGCCTGTGTGAATTGTAGCCTCAGTTTCCTGTTCTTAGCTGACAGGAGTGTCACCCGGTGTGTCTTCTGCTGCTGTAGCCCATCCACCTCAAGGTTTGACGTGGTGTATATTTCCTAGATGCTCTTCTGCATGTGTCTGATGTAACGACTGGTTATGTGAGTTACTGTTGCCGTTCTATCAGCTTGAACCAGTCTGGCCATTCTCTGACCTCTGACATCAACAAGGCATTTGTGTCCACAGAACTGCCGCTCACTGGATCCATCCATCCATCCATCCATTTTCATCTGCTCATTCAGGTCTGGGTCACGGGGGCAGTAGCCTAAGCAAAGAGGCCCAGGTTTCCCTCTCCCCAGCCACCTCTTCTAGCTCTTCTGGGGAAATACAGAGACGGTCCCAGGATATAATCTCTCCAGTGTGTCCTGGGTCTTCCCGGGGTCTCCTCCCAGTTGGACACGCCACTACCTCACCAGGGAGGCACACAGGTGGCATCCGGACCAGATGCCCAAACCACCTCAACTGGCTCCTCTCTACGTGGAGGTGCAGAGTCTCTCTCAGATGACTGTACTCCTCACCTTATCTCTAAGGCAGAGACACCCGGACACCCTGCGGAGAAAACCCATTTCAGCCGCTTGTATTCGCCATCTCATTCAGTCTGAGCCATCTCATTTCGGTCACTACCCAGAGCTCGTGACCATAGGTGAGAGTCAGAATGTAGATTGACCAGTAAATCGAGAGCTTTGCCTTTTGGCTCAGCTCTCTCTTCACTACAACGGTCCGGTACAGCGTCCGCAATACTGTAGCCGCCGCACCGATCCGCCTGTCAATCTCTCGTTCCATCCTCCCCTCTCTCGTGCACAAGAACCCGAGATACTTGAACTCCTCCACTTGAGGCGAGGACTCACTCCCGACCCAGAGAGACCCGCTCACTGGATATTTTCTCTTTTTCGTACTATTCTCTGTAAACCGTAGAGATGGTTGTGCTTGAAAATCCCAGTAGATCAGCAGTTTCTGAAATACACAGACCAGCCTGTCCGGCACCAGTAACCATGCCATGTTCAAAGTCATTCTGATGTTCACCTTGAACTGCAGCGATAATGAGCAGTTGGACAGGTGTACCTAATAAAGTGGCTGATGATTGTGTATATATAATATACATGCATATACATACATACACACAAGTTCATACACACATACAAACGTGTGCATATATAAACCAATGCATGCATACACAAACATACACACGTACAGACACACACACATACACACACACAAACTTATGCCCAGTAGTTTGGATACATTTAGTCCAACATGCCCAAACAAAGACTTGAACGAACTTCAAACCACATTCCCAAGTGCGGTGTGTTAGATAAGCAAACACACCCATCCACACAGTCTCTCTCCCTCTGACACACACACCCAGTCACTATGACATCTTCCTGGTTCTTAATACACACATGAAATATTAAATATTTAATTTCAGTAAATTAATAAATGAAAATTAGCATCTTCACATGACATGCATGATATTGATATACAAATTATGTACAGGTTATATGTTACAACTGACATCTGCAACCCCCCCCCCCCCTCCCCCCCTCCTCTAATCCTCCCTCCTCCCGATCGTTACTGCACTGGCAATCGCCAGCACCCTGAACTTTAACCCCGAGATGGACTACCTGACCACTCCCAATGGGGAGAAGTTGAAGCTGGAGCCCCCTGCAGGCGATGACCTGTCGGCGCGGGACTTTGACACCTACCTGCATAGGCCTGCTGACGGAGGCTCTGTGCAGGTGGATATGAACCCACACAGCAACCGGCTACAGCTGCTGGAACCTTCCAGAGAGACGGCAAAGACCTGGAGGACATGAGGGGGTTGATTAAGGTGAGAGAGAACCAGGGGTGAGAGAGGGAGGGAGGGAGAGGGGGAGAGAGAGGGAGGGAGGGAGAGGGAGAGGGGGAGGGAGGGAGAGGGGGAGAGAGGGAGAGGGGGAGGGGGAGAGAGGGAGAGGGGGAGGGGGAGAGAGGGAGAGGGGGAGGGGGAGGGAGAGAGAGGGGGGGAGGGGAAGGAGGGTGGGAGGGGGAGAGAGAGAGAGGTTGAGAAACGCTGGAGAGAGAAGAGTGGGCTGATTATGCAAGCAGCATTGTGGGTGGAGTAGTGGGGGCTTCTCCACCTCACCGTGTTTGGACTGGTGTTCTCATACTGAAGTTAACTCACACTGGCTCTGTGCCACACTGCAGACTGACTACATGTCACCATTGTACAGTACAGTCTACGGTACAGTGAAATGCTGTCTCTCTCTCTCTGTCTCTCTCCCTCTCTCTCTCTCTCTCTCTCTCTCTCTCCCTCCCTCTCTCTCTCTCTCTCTCAGGTGAAGGGGAAGTGCACTACCGCTGGCCCCTGGCTGAAGTTCCATGGTCACCATGACAACATCTCCAACAACCTCCTGATTGGAGCAGTGAATATTGAAAATGGTGCCATTAACAAGATCAGAAACCAGTTGACTGGAGAGTATGGTGCTGTAGCAGACGTAGCATGCTTCTATACAGTAAGTACACCACACACACACACCATACACACACACACACACACATGCTACCATGAAACGAATGGTTCTACTTTAATATTGCTAGTGGGACTTTGCAGACAGTGTATGTTTGTACATATTCTTCCCTCGGGTCATTAGGTGTTTATAAAGCAGGTTAGAGCAGGAACACATGATATGATGGATACACTTTGTGGTGTGCGTGCAGCATGTTTGTGTGCATGTATGTGTGCGCACGCGTGTGTGTAGTCTAATGGCCTCCAGTGGGTGGTTGTGGGAGATGAGAACTATGGCGTGTGTGTGTGTGTGTGTGTCAGTGTGAATAAGCATTGAGTGTAGCATTGAGGTTTAGCATGTTGATGGGATGTAATTATTAACACCATCACAACCGTTTCTCTTCTCTCTCTGTAGCCACTGACGGCAGTGTTGAAGCACTCTGATGACAGTTCAGAGAAAATCTAGCTGAATCACACCTTCAACGAGACACAGAATGGGTGGATCCAGGCTGGCTCCGCCCTCAACAGAATGGGTGGATCCAGGCTGGCTCCGCCCTCAACAGAATGGGTGGATCCAGGCTGGCTCCGCTCTCAACAGAATGGGTGGATCCAGGCTGGCTCCGCCCTCAACAGAATGAAGGCACTCCGGCAATAAACAGGAGGCGGAGTCATACAGGGGGCCGAGTCATGTAAACGGTGGGAAAAGATTCCAATGGGGATCACCCACTCATTCAGCAAGTAGTTTGTAACGAGTTCCTTATGTAATGAATTGCCTATCTACCCATTATAGGGTATAGCTTACACACCAGTCATACACAGACATAAACACACACACACAGGTCGCTGTACAGATTGAACGCGCACATAAAACACACCACACACATTCTTACTCAGGATTACTGTACTGTGATTGTGTAGATTCTCACACCAATCCTAAAGGCACACGGATGTGCATAAATGAGTGTTTCGAATTTTATATATTTTTACAATTGCACTGTACCTCACTTTTTTCTTGTGTGATTAGCACTCCTAGTTTCCATAGTGAGAACACTGACGCTGTAGTTACTGTAGGTCTGTTGTGTTGTAAGAACACCTGAGCTGCCAACTCCGTTTCTTTCTCTGACGGTGTCGGGGATGTGTTACTTAATCATTAATGCATTACTGAATGGAATATTTCACCGAATTGGCTTCCAGATGTAGAGAGGTCTGCACTTCTGGCTTTATTGATTAGTGAGCCAGTTCCTCCAATATAATGAGTATTGAGTTGAATCCAAAGTGTCACTGCACAAAGAGCAAACATGGTGTATAAGGGGTTTGTTTTACATTCGCCTTCAAATAGGCACTTTCAGTGAGACTAAATAGATGTGTTTTTATAGGAAGTTCAGATAAGTTCAAAGCTGGCTTGCTGTGTGTGTTGGTGAATGTGATAGCTCATCATATCGATGATATGTGTCCTGACTTTCCTGGCCATTGTGGAGGCCATCCTTGCCTATTTTCTGAAACTAAATGCACTATAATGGTTTGAGGTTTGTCTAAACACACACTCACTCTCTCTCTCTCTCTTCACTGCTTAGTCACTTAGGCTTTCATCAAGAGCCTGTATTTCTAGGTAAAGTATTTTTAAACTCCATGAATTGGCACAACTTTGCATGAATATTTGCTCATTATCAGTAAGTGATTGTTAAAGTTGGGTAACATTTTTGAATGAGCACTGAAGGTAACTGCTAGTGAAGTGAGCTAGTGTATAGCAAATTAATGTGCATTATGGTCTCCATTAACATCCCAAGACATATAATTGTTTCATTAACTGTACTAATTATACTTTGTGCACTTAAAAACAAATACTCAGTAATTTCATTAAACGATGAGCAGATTCGTGCATACAGTGCTTTAAAAACTCTTGGTATTTGTTTTGCTATATAGAGGATGTGGTTTAAATCCAAGGCCAGTAAATTCTTTTTGTTTTTCAAGATTCTGGGTCCTAAGCCTCGGCATGTAAGTGCATTTTATAAACGTGCCTGCATGAGAACTGAATGATGGGATGCTGCCAGCTGGTCTAGTTGAAACATGAACTTAGCAGAGAAGTTTACCTTCCAGGACCTTGAGTGGATCAGAAGAAGGTTTGTTTATCTTTCAGGACCTAGGATGCTGTCCAGGACTCTGGGCCTTGGGTTGGTTTAACCCTAAAAGTACAGAATAGCAATGGAGGACAAGTGGCATCGTCTCCACTAAACATGAATTTTTAGTTCATACCTACGCTTGGTGTGAATGTGTTAGCCCAGACACTAATGTCCTCAGTTGCTTTAAAGGATTTTCAGGTCAAAAGGGAAAAGTTCTAGGATTTCACAGAAATTCATTCAAAAAATGTACTTGCTGTATTAAGTCACTCGAAAGTGGCTTACTTAGCATTGAAGCATGTGCTAACTCTAGATCTTTGTCTTCTTTCAGTCAGTTTTCTGCATTAATGGGCCATGAAAAAGTACCACTTACTGTAAATCAACCAGAGGAACCGCAAGCCATTCTCATTTTCTATATCGCTGAGGCTGCGATGTGGCCTTGTGTGAAGGTCTGGTGACTATATCCAGCAGTTGGTGAGCTGCTGGAAGCTGGCAACAGGTTATCATGAGGGTCTTACCTGTGAGGGTCTTACATGTGAGGGTCTTACATGTGAGGGTCTTACCTGTGAGGTGCTGCTCCTCAGAATGGGGTGTTGAGAGGTCACTGCTGCCCTACACTGCCTTACGTTCATCACCTGGGGAACAGGTGTTACAGGTGTACTCTCAAGTGCTATTGTCAAGTCCTTCCCTGATTCTTCACATCTGAACTACATGTGAAAGGTTGTCCAGGTCTGTTGATTGATGTCTATGTTGTGACTTTACTTTTGGTTGAAAAATGTGATTTGAATGTTCATGCTTTTATTGCTGCCTGAGATGTTGAAAAAGAATGTCTAATTAAATTATTCTGATAAATGTGATTGGTTGTTTTGGTATTGATTCATGAAGTAGTATAAACATTCATACGTATGTGTGTGTGTGTGTGTGTCTGTGATTTTTTACTGCCTGAGGTCTCTTGCAATTAGCCCTGAACAGACAGTATATACAATGTAGCTGTTTTAAGTATTCTATGTTCACCCCAGGTGACAAAAACAGTATTGTTTATCTTTCTTGAGGAAAAACCCATAATCCTCAAAGTACTCTCTAGACAAGAAGGTAATGCATTTGTAGTTTGTAGTTTAGGTTTGCTACGTTGGGGCCAATTAGTGCTAACTTGAAAAATATGGAATAACCAAAGTGAGACGGAAACGCAATGGTTGAATTAGCATGAAGGCTAAATATTATTTTGTCCGATTTTGGATTTTTTCTAATGCAAATATAAGAATATGCAATTTCCCGTATTTACGTTTTAGCCTACCTGTCAATGTCGCGCTGTCGTAAAGCGCTAACACGCTGTCGTAAATCACACGACACGTGCGGCACATCGATTTGCGGCATGTGTAACCAGCTCGCAAGTTAGCGAAGTCGCTTAGTTTCATGTCGGTGAAATGCATTATAATTAAACGTAACGTCGATTAAATTAACATTTGATCACACCAGTAAATATCGGCCGAACATCAAACAGAAAAGAGGTGGGTGTTGGAAATGGAAAATGTTAGTTCAGTCTCCTATTGAGGGGCTTTTGTCAGCTAGTTAACTACATCTGTTTACCTGCACTGGTGCTGCATGTGTGTGTGCGAACCTGGATCACCAGGTCCAAGTCCTACGTTATTTAAGAAAACAGCTTTCAGTTGAGTTTCTTAGACGTGTTTCATCTGAAGTCAAAGCTAGCTGGTAGTTTTATAGTTCATTCACGTGTCTTGCGTTCAGGATGTTCGTGGTGGTGGAGATGGTGGACACCGTACGGATTCCTCCGTGGAATTTCCATCGGCAGCTCAACGACGCAATCGCTGAAGAACTCAACAAGAAACTGGCCAACAAGGCAAGACCTCGTTATCGCAGTCCGGAGCCGAGCCTGGAACAACTGGTTTATTACCAGTGTTCATACTAGTGACCCGCTGAGCCGGTGTGTTCTGGCCGACAGGGAGTGTGCGCATGCGCGGTTATTGAGCATCTGTAATACACCTCATCTTTTCCACAGGTTGTGTATAATGTTGGCTTGTGTGTCTGCTTGTACGACATCACTAAACTGGAGGATTCCTACATATTTCCTGGTGATGGAGCCTCCCACACCAAAGGTATTGCATCTAATACCCAAAATGTTCCATCACATCACATTTTTTTCCGGAACAGCCAAAATACCATGGCTGTCACAAAGATGCTTTTATAATTAACATAACTGATAAATACATAAACAGTTAATTAGCTGTGTTTGAATCCTTTTGTAGCTAGAGGCCTCTGATTGGCTCTCTCAACACTTTTCTGTTTACATAACATTTACAAACATGTTTTTGTGACCTTATAACACGGAGTCACAAAATCCCCTTTTTCATGTCTTTTGGCACAGTGCACTTCAGGTATGTGGTGTTTCATCCATTTCTGGATGAAATTCTGGTGGGGAAGATTAAGTACTGCAGTCAAGACGGAGTACACGGTAAAAACACGTACAAGTTCAACGAAAAAGTGTTATTGTCCAGGGAATGGCCCTTATCGAATATTTCTAATTCCAGTATGATAACTGAAATCATGTCAACATGTCAGCATTTTTTTCATACGAGTCTGTGTGTGTGTGTGTGTGTGTGTGTCTCTGTGTGTGTCTGTGTGTGTGTGTGTGTGTGTGTGTGTCGCAGTCAGCCTTGGATTTTTCGATGACATCGTGATCCCACCTGAGTCGTTACAGCAGCCTGTGAAGTTGTATCCTGCTCGAGTGTTTCTGCTCGCCCATGACTGAGCCATGATGCACGCCATGCTTTGCATAGCTTTGCTCTTGGTTTTATTTGTTGACTTTTTGATTGCTTGCATCAGTTTGGTTTGAAGCTTTGCAGCTGTTACTCTGAAAGCAGCAAATAACAGCCTGAGCTCAACCTGTTCTGGTTCTTAACGGGTTGCTGTAGTGACGATGCTGAGCAAGTGTGGGTGTGGGAATACGAGACGGACGAGGGCGCCCACGACCTCTACATGGACCAGGGCGAAGAGATCCGCTTCCGGGTCGTGGACGAGCTCTTCCTGGACACGTCCCCCACGGGGCCGAAAACAGAGCAGGAGGCACCCTCCAACACGGGCAGCACGACACCAGCTGTAGCCACGGACGACAGCGCGCAGAAAAAAGAGGCTCCATACACACTGGTGGTGAGGGAACACACACACACACAGTCATATATGTCGTCTTGAGTGGTAGTGGAAAGAGGATTTACAGTAGACGTTGGTCTGACCTTGTGGAGTTCTGGACAGTTGTCCTTCTGCAGTGTGGTCATTTCAGTTGAAGATAGTGAGGAGTGTTAAGCAACAGTTCACATATACTGCCAGATTGGTCCACAGGCCCTAGTAACGTCGCTCGTGGGCATTCTCTGGCACGCATACATGAATTCTGTGCACTAGAATGCTAACAACAACATTCAGTCAGGAATACCATCATGAGCACAAGTGTACTAAAGATTCCAAACAATGTCAGACATGGTGAGCAATAAGGATGTATTAACTGTGCAAAAACGCTGTTCTTGGCTGCCTTAGCATTACTAGGTTACTTTACTAGGTAAAGCATGGCTGTCAGCCCATATAACATGAGTGTGTGCGTGTTCACTCTCTCCTGCAGGGCTCCATAAGTGAACCAGGGCTCGGTTTGCTCTCTTGGTGGAACAGCTAATGACAGGAAACGTTCTGACTTTACCACACCTCCCTCCCAGAAGATGGAGCTGAGACATGGGGATGAACTGGTGCTCACGTGCAGCACAGCTGGGTGCAGGTGTAAGGGTCACGTCGTCAATGCAAGGGTCACGTCGTCTTAAAGTTTAAAGGCCCTGCGTGGACCAGGGGCTGTGGAAACTGACTGAGGGACTTTGTCATGTTCGTATGTATGTCCTTCCGTGTTAGTCAGCACTGCCAGCGTGTCGCAGGATCTCCGTGATCTTGCCGTGACATTTTGGATCAAGATTCGCAAGTGCGACGGACAGGACGGGCACCAGTGCGTAGTGAACATGGAACACTGAGTCATCACTGCTGCTGTGTGTGTGGGGTTGTGACCTTCCTCACAGAAACATGCAGCTTGCGTGCAGCATGGCTGCAAATTGATCACGTACAGCTCCTGTCTCACGCTAGGAGTACACCCATTGTGAAGCAAATGTTTTGAGACCTCAAAAGGGAAGGTAAATCCCTCCACGTTCATCTATCTCTTCTCTGTCTACACAGATGTACTTATTTTGAGGTTTATTTTAGGCTTAAAAAAATAAAATGCGCAATTTGTTTTGAGTGATGTATTTTTGATGCTGTGGATGGAAGGATATTTGCTTTATAATGTTAAAATGTATTAAAAACGATTATTCTAATGTTGGTCCCTGAGGTAGTGTGTTAAGGTGACTGCTAATGTCTTAAAAGAGCGAAAACCAAAAGTCTCCCGGTACTGTCCACTTCCGTGTCCTTAATCTGCGTGGTATACGTTTTAAACCACACAGTCCTGCACTGGCTTTTATTAGACCGCGTGTGTGAATGTCTGGTACATTCACTCACGATGGGTTGCGTGTTACATTTATTTTGGATAACAAAAACATTTGTTTTAATTCACGATGAAGCGTTTTGCGTCATCAAATAGAAGAAAATGTGTCCGGCTGCGCGTCAGCGCTCGTTATTCCGTATCTGGAGATGCTCTATCTGTTGTGGTAGCCGTGAGATCGGCTGCGATTTGCTCACTCCCACACCCACGGACACACGCCCAGTCTGCGCCGGGGACGCGCCGGAATTCCGAGCAGCTGCAACCCCTCACACCCAGATTGTGGGGTATTCCGCTGGCGTATGTGGGTTTATGCGATTTATTTATTTAATATATGTTATATAACCGTGTGTGACCAGACGTATGCACCTTCCAGCTTGAAAGCTCAACGGACGTCCTTAAGCAGTAAGTGAGCTCCTGAATGTTTTTGTCTTCTAAGAACAGTTATCTGCATTTTGTCCATTGTCATGGTGAATATTGTGCTGTAAATTAGTTTGAGATATCTGTGAGACCCTTGCTGATAACCCGTATCAATAATGTAAGTTATTCCGCTAAGGCGTATCGAATTTCAAAGGTTGTCGAAGTCGCCGTTTTGGTGCTTTTAAACTCGCGAGCCCTCTTTTGTCTCACTGGCATCCCTCCACGAACGTTCTAGAACCCTGTGATGCCCAGATTTCATTATGACGTTTAACGAACCACGTTACACATCGTTCGATTTTGGCCCTTAAAAGACTGTGATTTTAAAAATGGTGATTTTAAATTAAAACCGTGAATAAAGTCCACGCAATTTTGTCAGATCTGTTTCGTTCCTAGAGGACTATCGTATAGGCAACTCGTAGCAAAAAAAAAAAAAGTGGCTGCCGAGTGTTGTGATCTTGGGCGCGAGCCACATCATTCCTCTGCTTCGACTTGCCCTTCGTTTCACGATCTAACGTTAGCCCACTTGTTTCGTAAATTTACCATCTAAAAATATGTACATGGAAACAGTAGTTTCAACAATTGTATTTAGTCTCCATCACATATGTGCTGGGTACCCGTGCTGGTGATTTAATAATTTAGTGTAGCGCATAAGGGAGATTCGGTCGTGGAAGTGTTAGAAAACTTAAATGTGGAATTAAGACTTAAATAGGCGCCTCCTCCGTTGTTCACGTCATGTTCTGCTGAGCCAAAGTTTAGTTTTTTTGTCTAATGACGCAAAAGCATACAGCACCAATATTTCTCCAGCTACTCTGACGTAAATTAAGTTGACAGGTTGCACACGTTGACAGGTTGCTAACTCTCGCGCCAGCCTTGCAGACCTTGGCCTGGAGATTTAGAGCAGTGTATCGTTCCTACCGGCGAAATAAAAAAACCTTCCGTTCTTTAGTGCCACTCTGCCGGTGATGCGCGGCACATTTTGTGGCACCATGTCCAATCTGGCACAATGGTTGCTTTTGTGCACGGATCGCAGCTTTCGCATGGGCGCGCGCACGTCGATCCTGGGGGACACGGCGGCCTGCATGTAAACAAACTGCTACTCAGCACCGTACACAGCGTCTTTGTTGACGTTAATGACAAACTTGACAGTGGAAAAGCTGTTTCGTTCGGCTCTTTTCCTCCCAGAAGGTGTTCTCCATGCACACAACCAGCGAAACTGTCTATATAGATAGGATAGGGTGAATATACAACAGGATACTTTGGTATTTAACTTCGTAGCCTTGAGAGATTGGCCCCTGAAACACTTTTAAGTCCCAAACTTGTGACAGGCACCCTGAGCTTCACCATTTATCATAATCTGTGCTGATACCTGATTCATCAGCTATTTACAACCACAAGTCAGTCGAAGGTGTGTGTATCCAAATGTACATGCACGTTTTGCATTGCAGATCTTGTCCAGGAAAGTGAGCAGAACCCTTTTCCATAATCAGCACAGACAGCGTCCAGGACGAGCTTTCCAGCTCATGCAGCAGGAATGTTATTTTCTGCACTTTGTTGTTGATATTCAGTATCTGATGTCTGACTGGCTTACGTCTCTCCCTCTGTCTGCTGCAGGACGTCTGGCTCGGTTTACGCGCTTGCGCCGTGGCCGTCGCTGTCAAAGTACCGCCGACGCCTGAGCTCGGGGCCTCGGGCCGAATTCCCGTCTCAAACGCCGGCCACGCCCACCTCCTCGCACATCCCAGCACCTCCCAGCAGGGGGAGCCGTCGCCCGCCTCGCCCAGGCAGCCCGGCAGTGCAGACACAAACGCGCCACAGCCATGGCGGAACCGGCCCTGCCGTCGGTGGGCGAGCCCCCGCTGCGCTCTCCGCGCTCGGAGCCACACCCCCTCTCCTTCCCCATCCTGAGGGAGGGCAGTCGCGTGTGGGAGAGAACGCCGCTGCACCACGGAGAACTGCCCAGCCCGCTGCCCACCAAACGCACACGCACCTTTTCTGCGTGAGCATCTCTTATACACACACACACACACACACAAACATACACACTCACCTCTTCTACATCTCACGCACGCTATAGTCATATTATGCAACAATGGCTCAGTTGCTGCTGTGTGTGTGTGCGCGTGCAGGACAGGGCAGTGTGTGTCGCAAGACATGGGTCAGTTCATGGAAATGCGTCTGTGCTCGTGAGCATATTTGTGGTTGCACCAGCAAGACCAGCAGAAGCACAATCTGACCGTACGATTGTAGTAGACACGTGTCTGCTACATGCTCTCTAAACGCTGTTGTCTCTCTGTCTCCTCGATCTCTAGCACGATGCGGGCTAAGTCAGGTACTGTGTATAGTGGCGTGTGTAAGAACTTCTCGAGGTCACAGGGTCATGGCTTCATCAGACCGACCCATGGCGGAGAGGACATCTTCGTCCACATCTCGGAGTGAGTCACCTCTGCCGTCCATAGTCGGTGTCTGCTGTCGTGCTGGTGCGGCTGAATCCTGATCGCAATTTCAGAGAAAAAGTTGCGTCGGACTGTGTGTGTGTGTATGGGGGTGCACCTGTGTTTTGGACATGTTGTTTTGCTGTTTCTTTCAGTGTCGAGGGAGAGTATGTTCCTGTGGAGGGTGATGAGGTCACATATAAAGTCTGCCCCATCCCCCCTAAGAACCAGAAGCTCCAGGCGGTGGAGGTGACCATCACACACCTGAACCCAGGAACGAAACACGAGACCTGGTCAGGCCAGATCATCAGCTCGTAGGCAGCTGCCCGAGCTGGGGCAGGGCTGATGGGTGGGTCACAGGTGCTGGGGCAGGGCTGATGGGTGGGGGGGTGGGTCACGGGTGCTGGGGCCGGGCTGAGGGGTCGTTTTTCAAACAGGGACGCTATAGACACAGTGGGAGAAACATGAGGCAAGACAGTCAAGACATGTGGAGGACTGGAGGGGTAGACAAAGGTGGGCTTAATGTTAAATTGAAACTGGTGAACAGAGGGATGTTTGTGAAGCAGGTGAGGGCAGAGATTCCAGCAATGTAGCGACCAGCGTGTGATAGAAACAATATAGGAGATTATGGAAGCAAGGAAGGTAGAAACTGGTTTATGGACAATATGTCGGAACAGGAAAATGTGTTTAAAAGGAAGCGTGGTCTTATTAAATAGGCTTACTGAACTGTGAAAGAGTCTTGTGCCACACAGATGATCGGGTCCCCATCATTTAACTGTTAGCCTTTATTTATTTATTTAGATGTTCATTTGTTAGTGATTTTATCAGATTAGTTGTAGGGGGTTTTCATTTAGAATTATGTTGCAAATTATGCTGGAATTTGAGTACCATAAACTAATATTGCACTTAAAACTTGAACCCCAAAAAGACATACTGCCAAACTCACTACAACTCCCAGAATTCCAGTGGGAGCAATTCAGGGTAAACCAAACAGGATTTTTTAGTCCAATGGAGATAAACAGTGGGCCTAGCAAAATACTTATACTGAACATAATAGAAAGTCTTAATGTTTTTTCTATTTTCTGTTGTTTTTATGGTATTAAGACCTATTCATGACGAGTTGCTCACACATTAGTAATGTTTTGGTTGGTCATGTTCTGTTTGATGTACCATTCAGCCAATCATAACATGTAGTCAACATTCACCGAGTAATTTTCTCCAATGGTTTCTATGCATCTTTTTTATGCTTTGCTATGTTAACTGGTCATATTTTTGTACTGTGAGTACTTAACTGACAAATAGTTTGTTTGGTTTTGTTGTTTCAGAGCACTTTCTTTCTCCGGTCAGATCACTGTGGCTGGTATAAACGTCATTTATGTGTGAACTTTGACAGAGTAATGAAAATAAAATAATAAAAAAAACAGCTTTACTAGTCACCCAACTCCAGTGCATATTATTTTTTATCCATTATTCAACAAATCAGGTCTTCAGGGGAAATGAGTGTTATTGGGAGGGTTTATGGGCACTTCCTGTCACTGATGTGAGGATGCTTTTTGAGCCGTAATTTGAATGTTAACAGACTCAGGAATGTTAGGAAAATCAGTGACACTAAGGGACCAAAACAGTAAACAATAATGCTCAAAGCTTGTTTAGTGTGTATTTATGGTGACCATTTTCTATAATACCAAACAGCTGCTAATCCATTTCTATTATCAGAGCGGTCTCACTATTCTCTAAAGCCCCATTACATTTTCATACACACAAACAAGCAACATTTCCCAAAAATATTTATTACAACAATACAGTAAATGGGTGCTGCATAAACACATCAAGGTCAATCGTACAATTCTGATTTCTCACACAAATGAGCAACATGAGGTAAACGTTTAAATCTTCCATGATGAAGGGAGTGTGTTAATACTGTTACGTGGGCAGACCCTGCCATGATCCCCACAGGATTAATAAGTATAAACATATATATATATATAAACAGACATATATAAAATGTACATCGTAAATGTGAACTGAACCATTGCGATCAATAAGGTAAGTCGCTGAGAAGAAGGCACCAGTGACAGACCAGTGCCCACGCAATCCTTCCTGGATGATGGTGGTTTTGCTGGTTATGTTTTTTCAGGACACATGCGTCTAAAATAGGCCCACAGCATGCGATGAGGACGGACAGACCCCGCCCGTCCTTCAGACAGCAGTCAAACCCGATTTCCCATTTCATACATTCAGTACATAATCATTAAAAAATGTCAATCAAACATTTCCTGTCAAGTCAGGCCACACTGATAAGTTAACAGACATTTCGATAAACATCTCCACACAGACTGATCTATTTTACAGTTGCATCCTGCTTATATACAAAACAACAGCTATTGTTGGCATCGCTGGGCTGTACGTGTGGATTATACTCATGTTTCAGCACCTTCTGACAGTTTAGAATTTGTTTCAGTGTTAATGGAAAATGGAAATGAACCTTAAAAAAAACCCCTTTCCTCTAGAGCGCCATTTACAGGGTTACAGTTGTGTTCACATGTGCAGCTGTCAGTTCTGATTCTGAAACGGTTTTTCTTATTAGCTCACAATGCCTAGTGTAGTCAGACACTCCTGAGCCTCCACTGATACACATGGTGATCAAGGGCTCCAGGGACCAGCCCCCCCCCCCCCTCCCCCCCTACAGGAGTTGTCTGTCTCCGTCTTACAGGCTGTAGGAGAGATAACTGGAGAATTCTAAAGATCTCTGTTCTTCTGCGCTGACAGTGTACCTTGTACCGTAAAGAGCGGGTCAAGGGTATCGGTACACATGATCAGAATTAAAATACAATCAGCACAAGGTTCATGTGATATTCATAGTGGGAGACTGGATCACCGAATCACAGATCCATCACATATTTCTACGTGGACTAAAATATACATACATTTAATGTTACAAAAAAAAAAAAAGGTTTTTTTTTACAAGTAAAACAGTCACTTGATTAGCCTGAAGAGTAAAATTTCAAAGTTAGTTTCAGTAAACACTGTGGTTGGCGATCAGGGTGATTCCTACTAGTGATTCCTTTTGATTACTTTTTATCGTCAGGATTTGTCTATAAAGCACGGTGTAGTACCAGTCCAGGACAGCAGAGGGAGCCGATGAGCTTCGAGCAGGCGATCCTGGTGAACTGCTAGGCTTCGTTGGGCGGTGCGCTAAAGAACAGTTCCCGGCAGAGCCGTGCGGTGTCCTCCGGGGAGTACACGGTAAAGCCAATGGTTCGTGGGTCCTCAAAAATCTCATAATCATTTCCACCCTGTTTTCAGAGAGAAATGAGGAAGAGATACAATTTCTATACAGATAGATTTATATACAGATAGAGTTATCTATCTGTAAATACAGATAGACTATATCTGTTTCTGCCTGACTATCTGTATATCTGTTTGTGTGGTTGTAGTGTCTCTGTATCTGTGTCTATTTTCCAGATGAGAAAAACAATGGAATGTCACGTGAACCTTAACCTC
>NC_135216.1:27139827-27167327 GCF_052324685.1 Brachyhypopomus gauderio
TTTCATGCACTACGTGATGCATTCTTTAGTCAGTATGGTTGCCCTTGACTGCTAGTTAAAGATGAACTTAAATGTAAAGGGAGGTTAATAACCCCCTAAACTCACACACACACACACACACACACACACACACACACACACACACACACACACACACACACACACACACACACACACACACAATCTCCTTCACAATGGCTTCACTGCTTTAGTCATTTCGAGCTGAACCAACAGCTGGAGCCAATCAGGTTGCTGTATTTCCAACCACACCCCCAGACCATGATGACTCCACCCAAAGAACACCAACCGAAGGCAGGCTTGAAGAACACGCCTGTGGGTGTATGCGTGAATGAAGCAACGGACGAAAGGGAGACATCCTCTGTCTGTCTCTCTGCCTGTCTGTCTGTCTCTCTGCCTGTCTGTCTGTCTCTCTGCCTGTCTGTCTGTCTCTCTGCCTGTCTCTCTCTCAGTCGTTCCCTCTCTGTGTTTCCACAACAGCATGGACATGAGGAAGAAGAGAGTTGTGAGGTCTATTTTTGTGGCTCTGTGCGGTTGAGCATCAGCTGTACGATGTTCTGTGACTGTATCCCATGATTCCCTGCGTCCTCATAATAACAGGGTGTGTGTGGACGTGAGCCTGCACACGAGTGCTTCCGTAAACCCAGTTATCTTCAAAGTTGAGAGAACACAGAGTGCTATTGTATTTACGCATGTGTGCCTGCAAAAAACAATAAACAAGGCTATGTACTGTGTGTGTGTGTGTGTGTGTGTGTGTGTGTGTGTGTGTGCACGCTTATCTAACTAAATACGTTTTTATTGCTTCCGTATCTGTGTATCTATTTGGCTATATTCAGTAATTGCCACACTGCCCATTCAACAGTGTGTGTGTGTGTGTGTGTGCATGACATGCTCAGATGAGTGTGTATGTGAGTGTGTGTACATGTGCATGCTCAAATGAGAGTGTGTGTGTGTGTGTGTGTACGCGCGTGTGCATGCAAGCTTGTTTGCTTTGCAGTCTCTGAGTGGCTCTTTGAGCAAAAACAGCTCAAGGAGAGCATGACAGTTAAGGGAGAGTGTTTCACAGATCATTAACTAATGTACCCAGGGCAGAAAAACACCCAACACCCATCCACACGGGTGAGAGTCTGGGGCAGAGAGATGAGCCAGCCAAACACAGGCAAATATCACACAACCCAACACCTCACCACCCACACCGCACACTACACACCCCAACACCTCAGCACCCACACCACACACCCCAACACCTCACCCCCCACACCACACACACCAACACCTCACACCTCAACACCTCACACCACACACCCAACACCTCACCACTGCACCACACACCCCAACACCTCACACCACACACCCCAACACCACACACCCCAACACCACACACCCCCCAACACCTCACCCCCCACACCACACACCCCAACACCTCACCACCCGCACCACACACACCCCAACATCTCACTACCCGCCCCACACACCCCAACACCTCACCCCTCACACCCCAACACCACACACCCCAACACCTCACCACCCACACCACACACACCCCATCATCTCACTACCTGCACCACACACCCCCAACACCTCACCCCCAACACCACACACCCCAACACCTCACCCCCCGCACCACACACCCTAACACCTCACTACCCGCACCACACACCCCCAACACCTCACCCCCGCACCACACACCCCAACACCTCACCACTGCACCACACACCCCCAACACCTCACCCCCAACACCACACACCCCAACACCTCACCCCCCGCACCACACACCCTAACACCTCACTACCCGCACCACACACCCCCAACACCTCACCCCCGCACCACACACCCCAACACCTCACCACTGCACCACACACCCCAACACCTCACACCACACACCTCACCCCCTGCACCACACACCCCAACACCTCACACCACACACCCAACACCTCACACCACACACCCAACACCTCACCCCCTGCACCACACACCACACACCCCAACACCTCACTACCCGCACCATAGAACCATCATCCTTGACCATAGACCCTGGCTGAACTTAATGTTCTTGTACAAGGAGTTCAGTGCAAAAATGGAGATGTGTAAAAGTGTGACTGCGCCAAACAAGCTTAGAGTGTATTCAGCACAATCACACTATGAGCCCAAGAGCTTCCAAAACAACATAAAGACTCAAGGGACTGACCGACCTGCTTAGCCTACATTACTAACTCAACCGACATGAAAGCATGTTAAAAAACAAAAAACAACCAACCAAATAAAAACCTTTTTGCTTAAATGAATGAAACATTGCACTAGGAGACATACAGATGGCCACACCTCCTCGCAGGTGACAGCCTAATAACTGTAGAGCTCCGTTTGGTAAGGTGTGTGTCGAGGGCACTGCTGGTTCCTCACCTCGGGTGAATCTCAGTCCTTTCCCTGCAAACTCCTCCTGCAGGGCGGCGACAAACTTCTCCCTGATCTTCTCTTTCTGCGTGGGTCAGACGGAGGGGTAAATGCAGCACTCTGGGGCTGAGCTTGTTTATTTCATCATATCTTATACATAGACTTTCTTGAACTTCTTAAGAGTTTGATGCCTTTAATAATGAAACATTTTCACTGAGTGCCAGATTTGTAGAATCTTTCCTATAATGTTTACCTTGTCGATTTCTGAAAATTCAATTCGCTCTTCAAGAGTGCAGCTCCGTCCAATAGGAGAGATGTTGATCATTCCATTACGAAACTCAATGAATGTGCCTCTGTGGATAAAAGAAATGTCACATAACTCAAAGAAGCATCACATAACTCAAAGAAACATCACATAACTCCAAGAAACGTCACTTTATTCAATGAATTTGCCCCTGGTGGGGGGGTGCAGAAGAACTGGAGACAGTTGTCTCACCGCTTCTTGGGAAGCTTGATGAGGCCCATGTATCTGAGGCAGAAGTTAATGAGATCCTGGACCAGCTCCTCACCCAAATGGTTCTGAATCGCCTGCAACACAGTACAGACGGGCCGGATCAGCACCGCCACCTAAAACTACAATGGTGGAAATGCAGGAGAGATTCAGGCTGTCACTCTCCAGTAATGTCTGCGGTCGTCTTCGCCCTCCTGTGATGACTCAGGAAGGGAAAAGCCCAAATCCCTGCGCTTCACACAGGTTCAGTAGGCCAGAAGGTGCCAAAGGTTGGTTTCCCCCACTTTGGTCTCAGACACAGAGGTGCAAATAATTAAGTAGTGATCATTCTGTTGTTCACTTACTCACTGTCCTTTGTAACCGGTTCTCTCTGAAGACTCTAAAGAGCCTTAAGCAGTGTCACTGGGTTTTCCATCCACCGAGTTTTTTCGCATTTTGAAAATGCGCATGAAAAAAGCTGGATGGAAAAAGTCCAAAATTCGAAAAAAGCCCCAAATATCACAAAAAGATTTTTACGCTAGGAGGAGGTGGAAAAGTTAGACTATCGCATCGCCAAAATTCGGAAAAACTGGATGGAAAAGAGTTTTTCGCATAAACGATGACGTATCATGCCTCAAGTCATGTGGTTCTGTACATGATCGCGATGTAAAGATGGCAAATGCATACAAAAACAGTTCTGGAGAGAGCAAAAATTGAATTTAACTTCTCCATGTATAGAAAAGAAAAAGAAAAAAATGTTTCAAAACCTCAACGTGCAAAAATGCGTAACTGCCAGATGTATGTAAAACCACTATTGTTTGGCGTCCTCTCACGTGATCTAAAGTTTATTCGCATAACTGTAATGAATGGAAACGAGGCTTAATTCACATTTTTTTTCTGCCGAAACTTGGAAATTGCGCATTATTTTTTCGAAAGGTTTGGAGAGGGGCGTGGTCACTGTGTGAGAGGGGCAGGGTCACTGTGAGAGAGGGGTGAGGTCACTGTGTGAGAGAGGGGCGTGGTCACTGTGTGAAAGGGGTGAGGTCACTATGTGAGAGAGGGGTGGGGTCACTGTGTGAGAGAGGGGGGGTCAGTGTGTGAGAGAGGGTCAATCCTGCATGCTTGGATTAAGGTCATCTCACCTGTGCTAAATTTCTTTCCTTCACACTTTCACAAAAGATAAGATTAATAATCAAAAAACGTAATACATGGAATTTTAACTGAAATGTGCCAGAAACAGTAAATATTACCATATAAGCTAACTAAATTTGGATTAAAATAGAGATTGTTGAGGATAGCAGAAAATTAGTTTAAACCAATATGGTGAGATACGCTAGAGGTGCACACACTAAGATCACTCAAAGAACTGCAAGTACTACATTCATCAGATTAGCCACACCTACGCTGTAATTGCTGTAACTGCTGTAACTCAAACCCTGCTGCTGTAACTCAAGTAAGAAAAGATCCAGATTTTTTTGTATGTTCGCTGTTCGTATAGTGTATATATATATATATATATATATATATATATATATATATATATATATATATATATATGTGTGTGTGTGTGTGTGTGTGTGTGTGTGTGTCTGCATGCGCCCCTGCTTGTATCTGTGTTCAGGATTACCTACAGTGCAGCAGATGGTTCTCTCTCTCCACACACACACACACACAAGCTTGCACGCACACACACATACACACACTCATCTGAGCGCACACACACACACACACACACACACACACACACACACACATACACACAGAGTTCAGCTCACCTGTTTGGACAGCAGTTTTCCGTCTTTGTATTGCACAGTGCCATTTTCAGCAAACACGTAGTCAAACTTGTATATGACTGTAGAGACAGATAGAAGAGTCACAAAAACGGACATACCACATAAAACGAGTCCGCACAGCGTGGACTTGTGCAGATCAGAAGCATGTGTCATGACCCAGTGAGCTGCAAGTCACAGTTTATACCAGTTTGACCCAGCTGATGTGCTTAAAGATCCTGACTGATTGGGTGCAGTAGTAAAGGTGGAGTGTTTCTTCTGAATGGGTTTTTATCAGGTCTGACATCAGGTCTGACTTGACGTGTGAATGCCTACAGACCTGATGTGAACGGCTACAGACCTGTCATCTATTTATTTATTTATTTATTTAGCTATTTGGTTTCAAACTCAAACCCAAAACAAAGATAAGTGCGTTCACTCATCACTCATTCATGATATTCTTTTATCTCGTCTTTTCTTTTGTTTACTTTTTGGAGCAAACATCAGTCTAAGGGAGACTATGAGAGAAAGAGACAGAGTGAGACATAGAGAGACAGAATGAGACAGTGAGAGACGATGTGAGACTGTACTCACCATCTTCCCCCAGCTGTTCGGCGATCTTGGAGTAATCTGACCCCCCCACCACACCGATCTTCACTTTTGCACGCAGAGACTGGAAAAACCCGTCCAGCTGGGGATCGATCTTCTGTACGTGCAGACACAAACACACACGCCACCGCTGAAGTAATCTGATTTAACGCTAGCACAATGATGGATGAGTTTTGAACTAATTACGGAAAAGTGACTTGGAAAATCTGTCTGATAAAACCACTGATTAGAATCTCCAGACCTTTACCTCATTTTGGGGGCAGGTAATTATTTGCTGGCACATTTGTATTTCAACCAACATCACCAAAATTATTTGCCACACTGTTCTAATAGTGCCGTCAGGGAGCGGCGGTTCTGGGGGTGGGGGGCTATCACGACATCCTCGCCCCCCCCTGAGGTCCTTCTAAATGAGGCCTGAGACACGTCATTTTTGTGAATGTCGATAAAGCGGCAGCCGTATTGGCAACTACGCGATTTTGTCGCTAGATGTATTCAGACCTCTCTAGCAACAAATTTTTTGTGGGGTTTCAGTGACGCCCCCCCAAACCTACTGGTCCCAGTCTTGCACCCTCAGTTCAGATGGTCTAGAACCTCCACTTAGACTACGATCAAACTTGGCTAACGGCCGCGGATGCAACGCTGTAAAGTCTGTTCAATTAAACACCATATCAGCCTCCTGCTCTACAGACACATCCTGTGTTCTACGGCCATTCTCTGCACATCCTGATGAAAACAAACGGCTCCTGAAAATGCATAAATATGCACCCAGTTCTTAAATAGTTAAAAATCTCGATTACCAGGTTCAAGTGCACAAAATACTGCAGTACGAACAATGCTGTCTCGCCCTGATGCAGACAGGAACACAGACACAACAGCCTGTTGCTGGTAGTGTTACTTGTGTGTGGTACTATGAGCTGTAAGGAGCCTATCACAGTCGTGCACCAGCGTGTGAGGGTGGAGGGGGGCCCGTCAGGAAGTGCCTGTACACTGCCTCCTATAGGGTCTGCCAGAGACGTGAGGACACGCACGTTTCACCCTTACGAGGGAACACCAGTTTCGTTCGGTCCATCGGTGCCTGGGAGCTCTGTGGAAAGCTTGCTGTTGTAGTTTAACGTTGGCGCTGTTGTCTGCAGGTCTCTAATGGACGTAAAACGTGCACCGTGTCCTCCTCAGCAGCCCGTGAGGGCCTATCGCCCTGCGTCCGTGTGCAGGACCGACCAGTCCACACGCACCACGGACCCGCACCGCTACCGATACCGCAGGACAAGTCGTGAATAAATAACGCTTATTCTAGCTGTCGGAAATAAGGTCTATACAAACATGATCGTTACATCAGTAGCATGAAGATCAGTTTTACAGTCACTGTAGTTCATGTAATAACGGGAACTGGAGAATGTGAGAAGGTCTGTAAATGAAGGTCTGTAAATGAATGGACCTCCGAGGACTGGGTCTTTAAATGTAGGCTATGGGCGCCAAGGTATTTGACAGTGTGAAGACAACTAGGAAAGGCCGATACACATGATGTGGGAGACACCAGCCCGTGTGTGTTACCTGTAAGGAGCAGGAGGAAAACACGAGCCACATAACCGATAATAACAGATAAACTCCTCAATGAGTCTCCTCAACACCATCACAACACATCAAGTTACTCTCACCTCCCTCGGCAGAGTCAGCGTGCCGTCCACGTCAAACAAACACAACATATTCCTGTCCGCCTGACTTTTTGTGTCCATGTCTTGTTGTCCAGCAATTAAATTAAAATAAAAAACCCGCAATATAGCGAAAATCAACGTGTCGAATCAATGACTCAAAAACGAGTTAAACGGCTAGCCTAATGTCAAATTAAACGAAACAAATGCGGTAACACTTCTTCCTTTAAACCTACAGATAAAATAATATATATGTTTTATAGCTGTAATACTTGAACAATAATGACTACATATCTATTTAGATCGCCACCCCTGCGTTTGATTGTAAATCGTGGCGCTCCGCAGCGTGTCAACACAAGCGCTTTCGCAACTGTCCAGGCAAATAGTGAGAGCCAATAGGAAGCCGCGTCTCTGATCACGTGGGTAAAAGGGGCGTTAACGTGATTTGCATTTCCAAAACGTCCTCCGACACCTCAGCGTTACTGTGGTCTGTGGACTTGACCTTTCACCTAAAAACACGAAAAACTTAATCACTTACGCCAAGAACAGCATGTATTAGAGATGTACCTTAAAAAGTAATCTTCAGTTAATTATCATTCTTTGTGGACCAAACAGACGCGCTGTAAAGAGTACGTGCCTAGACCAGACTCAACTTGTTTAGGCCTGTTAAGTGTGCCCTCCACCAGGAAATCTCAACATGGAGCCAGTGAATTACATTTTTTGTAAGAATTTTAGAAAATATTTGTTTTCTGGATTATGTGCTAAAAAACTCGTCCTATCAATTTCGTTCACTCAAACTGACAACCCTGAAAACCAGTTATCCGGGCGCGTTTGTTTGCTTTTATTTTAGCGTTACACTGCCCTCTGGTGGTTGTGCCGCATAATTGAAAATTGGTCATCCGCATTTTTTTTACAATCTATAACAGAGAATTATGAATATATATACTACAGCAGCATGTTCTTATAAAGACGAAAATCAAACCGAAGTGCACTGGATAGTTAGGACAGGGAAATTTGTACATAAAAGAAGGGAGTTGCTTTAAACAAGTACAGTGACTAATGTACTAAATGCTGTCTGAAATTATATTACAGTTATGTGTTCGTCACACATAAATAAAAAGTTATTATACCATTATTTTTTATCCTTTTAAGTAACATATCTCTGAAATATGTTTGGCATGTACTATAATTTACAAAAAAAGATTAATTGTAATAGTATTAGTAAATTAATAGTAATTAAAAGTAATAACATAATTCTGTGTTACACCACATACAAACCACACGTTTAACCACATCCAGAGGGTTGTGTAGGATGGTGTTCATTATCCAGTTGTTAGACACAGACACACTCGTCCATGTTGTCATTTGCTGGGGGCAGAACTACTGTCCCCTCACACTGCCTCTCACACTCCCTCACACTACTGTCCCCTCACACTGCCTCTCACACTCCCCCTCACACTCCCTCACACTACTGTCCCCTCACACTCCCTCACACTACTGTCCTCTCATACTCCCTCACACTACTTTCCCCTCACACTGCCTCTCACACTCCCTCACACTACTGTCCCCTCACACTCCCCCTCACACTCCCTCACACACTCCCCCTCACACTCCCTTACACTACTGTCCCCTCACACTCCCTCACACTACTGTCCTCTCACACTCCCTCACACTACGGTCCCCTCACACTCCCTCACACTACTGTCCTCTCACACTCCCTCACACTACTGTCCCCTCACACTGCCTCTCACACTCCCTCACACTACTGTCCCCTCACACTCCCTCTCACACTCCCTCACACACTCCCCCTCACAATCCCTCACACTACTGTCCCCTCACACTCCCTCACACTACTGTCCCCTCACACTCCCTCACACTACTGTCCCCTCACACTGCCTCACACACTCTCATACATACAGAATCAAAGTAAAGCCCATCAGCTGATCTCTGAGGAGACTTTTCCTGTAGGTCACAGTTGACCTTTCACATTACAGTAATGTTTGTAAGATTTGTTTAAAGATAGAGACAAAAGTTGCCTTGTTTAACAAAAAAATAATACTTTTCTGTTTTCAAAATAATTATGTTAAATGACCAATGTCATGCATTTTCTATCATTCAAGACCATTTCCCTCTGAGGCCTATGTTTCTATAGAGGTGCTAGTGTGGACTCTATACAAATACATGTTTCATTTACTGCCACCATTAACGTGTTGTTACTCTTCCAGTTATGTGAGAATGGAGCCCTGTGGACAATTGTCACAACCCACAGCATCTAGTGGGAGGTCAGGTCTGTACTGCGACGTCAGGTCTGTAGTGAGAGATCAGGTCTGTACTGGGAGATCAGGTCTGTAGGGAGGGGCCAGGTCTGGATTTGGAGGTCAGGTCTGTAGTGAGGTGTCAGGTCTGTACTGGGAGATCAGGTCTGTAGTGTGAGGTCAGGTATGTACTGGGAGATCAGGTCTGTTGTGAGGGGTCAGGTCTATAGTGGGAGATCAGGTCTGTAGTGAGGTGTCAGGTCTGTACTGGGAGATCAGGTCTGTAGTGTGAGGTCAGGTATGTACTGGGAGATCAGGTCTGTTGTGAGGGGTCAGGTCTATAGTGGGAGATCAGGTCTGTAGTGAGGTGTCAGGTCTGTACTGGGAGGTAATGCTGTGCGTGCAGCAGCTCCCTGGATCTTCACCCCCTGAGCTCTCTGCCCCCAGACTGCCCCACATTGACCCTACATGGTCATGGGTCTCTGTGTTTAAATAGAAAGAAACAAGTTCAGATGTTAGTTGTTAAGGGCATCTTATGTTTTTCCAATCAGGTGAGTTTTAGCTGACATAGATCTAAGCTGGACAATGAAGTGACTGAAAATGACAGACTTGACTAATAGAGACCCTACTAAAAATAAGAAGAAATGACTAATGACAGACCTGACTAATAGAGATCCTGCTAAAAATAAGATGAAATGACCAATAACAGACCTGACTAATAGAGATGCAGCTAATAAGAAGTGATAGTGTGAAAGAGCAATGAGATAAAAGTGAGACTGTGTAATCATTAACTCGTCTGTGTGTGTATGTGTTTGAATGTGTGTAAATTGGTGTGTGTGTTTGAATGTGTGTGTGTGTGTGTGTGTGTGTGTGAAAGAGAGAGAGGGTGAGAGACTGTGTTATGTACATTTCTGTTTTTTCTGGCTCTGACAGACCAGTCAAGCTGTATTTATAAACAAACTAATTAAACAAAACAAATAAATCTTCTAGAAACATATAGAAATTACAGACATTAAAAATATGTATCCATCTATTTGTGAGTTTGTATGTATTGTGTGTGTGTGTGTGTGTGCGCGCATGTGAATGCATTTGTTTCCACAATGAGAGTAATATGTAGTGACATATACACTTTATGGACCATCAAAGGTCCCCATTTCTAGATAGTAACACTCTTTACAGGTGTCTGCACACATCACGCCTCTCATTGAACACCATCTGTCACCTGCACACAGCCCTCCAAAGCAGGTGGGCTGCTCATGTTTGTGTGTGTCTGTAGGGTGAGGCACGTTTAATGGGAACTATGCCCCTCCCCTCTGCTTCTAACACTCATATTCATACACGCCCTGGTAGGCGAAGCTGAGAGGACTGTAAAAGGTTTGACACAACAAAAACATTCATGCACGTCTGACTCATACAGGGACATTTACTATACTCTTCACAAATCACAGAACAACTGCACTGTTCATAAAGGTGTGTGTACGTGTGTGTAAAGACAGATAAGTTGATCTCTACACATTTACCCATTTACCATGGTACCATCTGGGCCACATATACACAGAGAAATAACTGGGCTACTGGTGGGAGTGGGGTGAAATTACATGGTTGCTACTGTTTGCCACTGCCATTGAATACCTAGTGACAAAGTGGACTAAAATCCACTTTGGTAATTTCCATAGAATGTCCTTAGAATGTTTTTAGAATGTAGTTATATTTTATTATAACGTATTTAGATAATCCTTAAAATTTTTGCTGTTGTTATTTTTGATGCATAGATTAGAGTGGAGAGTCTTAAGACTCATCAGCTTTAGGGATTCCTGACTTACTCATTAATATCATTTGTGGATTGACTATAAATACTATAAATAGCAACGTTCCATTTATGTGACAATATTGCCAATATTGTCAATATTGCCCCTGAATCCTGATCAATACTGCCTTACACTCACCCATGGGTTTGACTTAAATAGCCACAAGGTGTGTGTCCGGACAATTGGGGGAAAAAAATCATCAAAACAATTTTATTTAGCATCTGGCAAACAGATTTATAGTCCCAGTCTGTTCACTTTTATAACATACTAATTTATAAGCCGCACAGCCATTCAAAGGTTTACAGCCCTTCAGACCTTTGCTCTGTGTGTTTCTCTCTGCCGGTCCTTTTACTGCTGTTGTCCAGCACATTCTACGGGCAAATCGACGGACTAATGAACATATTTATTTTGAATTTATTTGTTAGTATCCTATGTCTTAAGGATTTTGTAAGAATCCTAATTTAAAACATTTAAATGTTGAACTGACGTGTTTTAACGTCTGCCTTTATATTAAGGTCTTTATGTCCTGACTTTTCACTTTCATTCTAAAATTAGAGACTTAGCTAAACCATAAAAACATCAGAGGAAAAAAAAAATTAAAAACTTTTTAAAACAGTGTTTTGCCATTAGATTACTCCTCCTCGTGACGTTTCGGTTAAGGTAAGTTGTTTATTAACGCGCGAGACGAGCTCAAAACTGGGCTTTGGGTAGCTTACCTGAGCGCGCGCGTCAGTCAGAGCCTGCTCAGGTGTCAAAGGTAAAAAAGTCACATTGGAGAAATATGTGAAGAAGGGAACCTCATCACAAGGACATTACATACAAACCCAAACGTGAAGAAACGGAGACACTGCAACAGGACCATTTTACCCAGAGACTGTTTGGCATAGGCTGAAGGTTGGAGGTGGTGTATTTTTGACCTTGGCTGGTGCAACGATCTTACAGCTTTTTCTCTTCAAAGGAAAAAAGGATGACTTGAGAAATGCGCTTATGTTTACACAGAACAACTTTAGGTTTGTTTGCCTTTGTTTTTGTAATTGCGGATAACATTTTTGCGTTGCGAGACATGTGGAGTGCCTTTTGGGTCGGCTGTTGCTGCGCGCTGGTAGCGGTCGCAGGTGGTTTCGATGCGGAGAAGTGCAAGAATTCCTCCATGACCCTGAACATCGTTCTGCTGGAGGACGAAGACGCGCTGTGGAGTCTGAGGTTCGTGCGGGCTGCCGTGGAGGAAGCGATCGAGGACGAAAACCGAATTAATCAGAAAGAAGGTGGGTACCAGTTTACTCGCTTCTTAGGAAGTAAGCTGTCGGTATTATAGAGGAAGGAAATAACACCCAGACATCACATCGTTTTTCTTTCCTTCTGTACAGTAAGAAACGCTAATAGAAAACAGAAAGGTAAAAATGTGGATTGTAAGATTTTATTCTAAATAAACATACAATTGAAATAAAATTTGAAAGAGATGTACAAGGAAAGGAACACACACACACACACACACACACACACACACACACACACACACACACACACACACACACACACACACACACACACACACACACACACACACACCTCTGCACACACACACACACAATACCTCTGAATATGTGTTAGCATGTTAGCTACTGTGTTTCTGGGCATTTACTGTGCCTTATCAATCACTTATTATTACTTATTACTTATTATTTTGACTGGAAATGGTGTATTTGAAAGACAAGTTGGTGTTCTAATTTGTGTGAGCCATATTTTAATGACCATAACATGGCTGTCTCAGAAATGAGCTTGAACTAAGTTTAGCATGGCATGTTGTTACACTACAGGGCTCAACTTCACCATGAAAGTAAACTTCCGTGGGTTTAACACTACGTATTACCGCCGGAGAGGGTGTGGGAGCAGCACCTGTGAGGGGGTGGAGATCCTCAAATCACTGCACGTGAGTCCTGACACTGCTCCTCTACTGGAACAGCACTGTACAGTGTACAGCATACTACATCACAGTACACACTACACTACAGTGTACAGCATACTACCTCACAGTACACACTACACTACAGTGTACAGCATACTACATCACAGTACACACTACAGTACAGTGTACAGCATACTACATCACAGTACACACTACACTACAGTGTACAGCATACTACATCACAGTACACACTACAGTACTGTGTACAGCATACTACATCACAGTACACACTACACTACAGTACAGTGTACAGCATACTACATCACAGTACACACTACACTACAGTGTACAGCATACTACCTCACAGTACACACTACACTACAGTGTACAGCATACTACATCACAGTACACACTACAGTACAGTGTACAGCATACTACATCACAGTACACACTACACTACAGTGTACAGCATACTACATCACAGTACACACTACACTACAGTGTACAGCATACTACCTCACAGTACACACTACAGTACAGTGTACAGCATACTACATCACAGTACACACTACAGTACAGTGTACAGCATACTACCTCACAGTACACACTACAGTACAGTACAGTGTACAGCATACTACATCATAGTACACACTACAGTACAGTGTACAGCATACTACATCACAGTACACACTACACTACAGTGTACAGCCTACTACATCACAGTACACAATACAGTACAGTGTACAGCATACTACATCACAGTACACACTACAGTACAGTGTACAGCATACTACATCACAGTACACACTACAGTACAGTGTACAGCATACTACATCACAGTACACACTACACTACAGTGTACAGCATACTACATCACAGTACACACTACACTACAGTGTACAGCATACTACATCACAGTACACACTACAGTACAGTGTACAGCATACTACATCACAGTACACACTACAGTACAGTGTACAGCATACTACATCACAGTACACACTACAGTACTGTGTACAGCATACTACATCACAGTACACACTACACTACAGTACAGTGTACAGCATACTACATCACAGTACACACTACAGTACAGTGTACAGCATACTACCTCACAGTACACACTACAGTACAGTGTACAGCATACTACATCACAGTACACACTACAGTACAGTGTACAGCATACTACATCACAGTACACACTACACTACAGTACAGTGTACAGCATACTACATCATAGTACACACTACACTACAGTGTACAGCATACTACATCACAGTACACACTACACTACAGTGTACAGCATACTACATCACAGTACACACTACACTACAGTACAGTGTACAGCATACTACATCACAGTACACACTACAGCACAGTACAGTGTACAGCATACTACATCATAGTACACACTACACTACAGTACAGTGTACAGCATACTACATCACAGTACACACTACACTAGAGTACAGTGTACATACAGCATACTACAGCACAGTACACACTACACTAGAGTACAGTGTACATACAGCATACTACAGCACAGTACACACTACACTACAGTACAGTGTACAGCATACTACATCACAGTACACACTACAGCACAGTACAGTGTACAGCATACTACATCATAGTACACACTACACTACAGTGTACAGCATACTACATCACAGTACACACTACACTACAGTACAGTGTACAGCATACTACATCACAGTACACACTACTCTAGAGTACAGTGTACATACAGCATACTACAGCACAGTACACACTACACTACAGTACAGTGTGTACAGTGTATAGCATCCTACAGCACATTACACTACACTAGACCACAGTCAACCACACTACACCACAGTCCACCACACTACACCACAGTCCACCATGCTACATTACTGTACACCACACTACACCACAGTACACTACATGACAACAACCCACACTAGAGTCCACCACACTACAACACAGTGCACCACAGTCCACCACAGTGCACCACAATCCACCACAGTCTACCACAATACACCATAGTACACTATACTACAACAACCCACAGTCCATCACAGTCCACCACACTACATCACAGTCCATCACACTACACCACACTTCACTACAGTATACTAAACTACAGCAACCAACAGTCCACCACACTACACCACAGTACACTACGGCAACTCACAGTCTACCACACTAAACCACAGTATTCTAAACTAATGCAAACCACAGTCCACCACACTACACCACAGTACACTACACTACATTACACACCAGAGTATACTACACTACAACACAGTACACTATACTACAGCACACCATAGTAAAACCATAGTGGGTGTGTGAGGCGTGTTTGTGTGGTGTGTGTGTGTGGGACGTGTGTGGGACGTGAGTGGTGCGTGTGTCAGGTGTGTGTCAGGTGTATGTGTGGGATGTGAGTGGGGTGTGTGTGAGGTGTGTGTGATGTGTGGGAAGTGAGTGGGGTGTGTGTCAGGTGTGTGTCAGGTGTATGTGTGAGATGTGAGTGGGGTGTGTGTGAGGTGTGTGTGATGTGTGGGATGTGAGTGGGGTGTGTGTGAGGTGTGTGTGATGTGTATGTGTGGGATGTGAGTGGGGTGTGTGTGAGGTGTGTGTGAGGTGTGTGTCAGGTGTGTGTCAGGTGTATGTGTGGGATGTGAGTGGGGTGTGTGTGAGGTGTGTGTGAGGTGTGTGTGTGGGATGTGAGTGGGGTGTGTGTGAGGTGTGTGTGAGGTGTGTGTGTGGGATGTGAGTGGGGTGTGTGTGAGGTGTGTGTGAGGTGTGTGTGTGGGGTGTGTGTGAGGTGTGTGTCATGTGTGGGATGTGAGTGGGGTGTGTGTGAGGTGTATGTGTGGGATGTGAGTGGGGTGTGTGTGGGGTGTGTGTCAGGTGTATGTGTGAGGTGTGTGAGGTGTGTGTGATGTGTGGGATGTGAGTTGGGTGTGTGTGAGCTGTGTGTCAGGTGTATGTGTGGGATGTGAGGGGGGTGTGTGTCGTGTGTGGGACGTGAGTGGGGCGTGTGTGAGGCGTGTGTGAGGAGTGTGGAGTGTGTGGAGCGTTTTCATTCATCCATCATCTGTGCTGTTCTATCCCTCCAGAACACCAGTGAGGTGGGCTGTGCCATGCTTGGTCCCTCCTGCACCTACGCCACCTTCCAGCTGGTGGAGTGAGTATGCAACCTGGACCACTGTGGCCCCGTCTCTCTATAACGTACTGTGGCCCCTCTCTATGGACCACTGTGGCCCCGTCTCTCTATAACGTACTGTGGCCCCTCTCTATGGACCACTGTGGCCCCGTCTCTCTATAACGTACTGTGGCCCCTCTCTATGGACCACTGTGGCCCCGTCTCTCTATAACGTACTGTGGCCCCTCTCTATGGACCACTGTGGCCCCCTCTCTCTATTGACCACTGTGGCCCCCTCTCTATGGACCACTGTGGCCCCCTCTCTCTATTGACCACTGTGGCCCTCTCTTTATAAACCATTGTGGCCCCTCTCTATGTACCACTGTGGTCCCCTCTGTCTATGGACCACTGTGGCCCCCTCTCTATGGACCACTGTGGCCCCCTCTCTCTATTGACCACTGTGGCCCTCTCTCTATAAACCATTGTGGCCCCTCTCTATGTACCACTTTGACCCCTTTTCTCTGGACCACTGTGGCCCCCCTCTCTCCACTGTGTGTGGGGGGCACAGTGGCATTTCATCTGGTGCCTAAATTGCTTTCCCAGCGATCATAAAGTGATGAGTAAAGGCGTAAAACGTCTGATGGTTTTATGGATTCACAGACGTGTGAATGATCGCTGTGTTGCTATTGCGTATTTCAAGTGGCCCTGTAAGTTCCTGTTTCATTATCAAAACAAACTTTTACTGTAATGGCCTCGGACTGTCTGTGTATGTTGCACTTTGATTTATTTATTTTTGTTGTGTAATTTTTATGTTTTGTAACATAAGGCCTTACCTTTAAGACAAGCAAAATAACAAATAAGAGAAAATGCTGAAAATCAAGTAAAATGTCCAACGATGTCCAGTTGTTGGTAAAGGAGCTGCAGGAGTGTGATGCAGTGCGTTCAGTGTGAACTTTATTATTAATATAAAGAGTATTAAACTCGCTAATCTGTGTGAGGGATTATTAATATAAAGAGTATTAAACTCGCTAATCTGTGTGAGGGATTATTAATATAAAGAGTATTAAACTTGCTAATCTGTGTGAGGGATTATTAATATAAAGAGTATTAAACTTGCTAATCTGTGTGAGGGATTATTAATATAAAGAGTATTAAACTCGCTAATCTGTGTGAGCATTTGTTAATCCAAAGAGTATTACACTCTTCTAATCTGAAGGGCATCTGGGATGTGGGTCAAACTTTAATAATCAGCTTCCTGAAATTCAAAACATCATGGAGGGATTTGGTAGTGTTTATTACAAGCATATGCTGGTTTATGGAAAATTAGATTAATGTTATGGGAAAGCAAGTAAAATAATAAGTTTATTGCAGGTAAGGTTTTGAACATGAGGTGGGTTTGGTAGTGTGCCACAGTCTCAATGGTCCACCTCCCAAACAATGTCCAATCAGCAGTGGCCCTGTACTTAGAAACTGACCAATGGGGAACAATGTAGAGAGAGGCAGACAAACTTCATCAACAGTTGGCCTGTAGTCCATAATTATAACACCTAGAAAGTACCTATGGACCTATGGGTGTAACAAATTGTCCACTAGGACCAAGGTAGTTACTAATGAAGTGGATGGTGAGTTTAAATGAATAGACATAAACTTTGGCACGACTCTCTGGACCAGACTCCCCAGGAACTGAACAGGCACACTGGTGTACTGGGTAGCAGCTGCGGCGTGATGGACTGGCCCCAGTTTTGAGGATGTGGTTTAAAGGATACAAGAAGTAATTAAGAGTAAAAAGTGTTCATGTAGGAGTTACACAGCACATCTGTGTGTGTGTGTGTGTGTGTGTGTGTGTGTGTGTGTGTTTCTCCCTCAGTCAGGATGTGGGATTGATTCTGACTATCCCTATCATATCTGCGGGAAGTTTCGGTCTGTCTTGTGACTTTAAGGACAAGTTGACACGTCTTCTCCCTCCAGCACGGAAAGTCTCAAACTTCTTTGTGCATTTCTGGAACACGGCCGTGCCGGACATCAAACCAAAGTGGGACACGGCCTACGTCTACAAAACTGCGGACGTCTCGGAGGAGTGCTTCTGGTACACAGGACACAATCTGGTGTTGTGAATCTCTCTCATTCGCTCTCTTTTGTCTCTCTCGCTGTCTCTCCATCAATATCTCTTCTCTTTCATCTCCAAATTCTGAAACTGCATTGGCGCGCACACACACACACACACACGCGCACACACACACACACACACACACACACACACACACACACACACACACACACACACACAGACACACACACACACACCTACACAGGCACGTGTCTGAATCTCTCTCCTGCTGCAGGTATTTGAATGCCCTGGACGCGGCCACAGCTCAGTTTGCCACTGAGACGTACAGGAAGGTTTTGCGCAGCAGGATTGAGATCATCCCTCTGCTCTCCAATAACACACGACTCAGCAACAGTGAGTCAGCAGGTCCCCGGGACTCCACTCTGGTCACTCGTCTCGTCAGCTGCTTCCTTCTCTGTCTCCTTCTTTGTCATATCTCCTTCTTTGCTGTTTGTATCTAGTTTTCATATTGTGCGGATCCCCGAATGATGTTCTCTGCCTAAAGAACGAGACAATTGTGGACAACAACGTCGTCTTCATCCTCATAGACCTGTTTAAGTGAGATTTACCACTCTGTGGCTACTATTCCCATAACAGAACTATTCCCATAACTATATGAGAGAGTTAACAGAACTATTCCCATAACTATATGAGAGAGTTAACAGAACTATTGCCATAACTATATGAGAGAGTTAACAGAACTATTGCCATAACTATATGAGAGAGTTAACAGAACTATTCCCATAACTATATGAGAGAGTTAACAGAACTATTGCCATAACTATATGAGAGAGTTAACAGAACTATTCCCATAACTATATGAGAGAGTTAACAGAACTATTGCCATAACTAAAAATATTCCCAGAACTGTAATTAGCCATTGAAATTCAACATTGGAAATTCATCTCACAGGTGACACGCACCACCAAGGTGTTTACTACAGTGTTAACTAAAGTGTTTACTACAGTGTTTACTAAAGTGTTTACTACAGTGTTGTATCCTCAGTCATGGATATCACATCAATGAGTCATCATTTGATTATATGAGGAATGTCCTGGTGTTGACCGTCCACAGTGTGAGGACCTATAACATCACCAACAACAGTGTAAGACACACACACACACACACACACACACACACACACACACACACACACACACACACACACACACACACACTGTTGCTCGGGGAGGCTTGTGTATATACTATACAACAACTATACTACAGTTGTTACTCCCTGTACATGTGCCCTCCTGTCAGCTGTGTTTTGTGCTCTATTCCTGAATTTTCCACCAGACTATGAACGACTACGTTGCAGGATACCACGATGGTGTTAAGCTCTTTGGACATGTAATGAGGGAGAAGCTTCTTGCGAACCAGGGGTCAGAGGGCAAACACAACCTCACAGCTGATGACAACCCCTTTAGGAACATCTCTTTTGATGGTAGGATGATTATCACCCCCACTTCCTGTTTTTTTCTTTTGTGATTAAATCACACTGGTGTAGCACGACCAGGCTGAGAGGAACATGGGTTCACACAGTAGCATGAGTTCCCATGGGATTAAGTTCATAAGGGAGTAACGGTTCACATGAGAGTATGGGTTCACGTAGGAGTATGGGATCATGCATTGGTAAGGGTTCACGTGGGAGTAAGGATTGACATGGGAGTATGGGTTCATGTAAGAGTAAAAGAAAGGGTTCACATAGGAGTATGGGTTCATGTGGGAGTATGGATCAGGTGAGAGTATGGGTTCATGTGGAAGTATGGGTTCATGTGGGAGTATGGGTCAGGTGAGAGTATGGGTTCTTGTGGGAGTATGGGTTCATGTGGGAGTATGGGTCAGGTGAGAGTATGGGTTCTTGTGGGAGTATGGGTCAGGTGAGAGTATGGGTTCATGTGGGAGTATGGGTCAGGTGAGAGTATGGGTTCTTGTGGGAGTATGGGTTCTTGTGGGAGTATGGGTTCATGTGGGAGTATGGGTTCTTGTGGGAGTATGGGTTCATGTGGGAGTATGGGTCAGGTGAGAGTATGGGTTCTTGTGGGAGTATGGGTTCATGTGGGAGTATGGGTCAGGTGAGAGTATGGGTTCTTGTGGGAGTATGGGTCAGGTGAGAGTATGGGTTCTTGTGGGAGTATGGGTTCATGTGGGAGTATGGGTCAGGTGAGAGTATGGGTTCTTGTGGGAGTATGGGTCAGGTGAGAGTATGGGTTCATGTGGGAGTATGGGTCAGGTGAGAGTATGGGTTCTTGTGGGAGAATGGGTCAGGTGAGAGTATGGGTTCATGTGGGATTATGGGTCAGGTGAAAGTATGGAATCACATAAGTTGCTTTTAATTAAGGCTAAGGCTGGGCTGCCTGTCAACTTTAAGTACTGATGTCACATTTATAAAACTATTGGCTCCCAGGGCCTATGCAGTCCTATCTCTCTTCCTCTTCCCCTCCTCTCTTTCTCCCTCTCTCTCTCTCCCTCCCACTCTCTCCCCCTCTCTCCCCCTCTGTCTCTCTCTTTATGGGTCAAATTTGAAATTGGGGTCGGGTCATCACAAAAATTGGGTCAAAAGCTTCTTCCTCAAAGTGACTGTGATTGCAGTGTGTGTGTGTGTGTGGGGGGGGGGGGGGGAGTGAGTGTGTATCTGTACCTGTGTTGAGACTGTATAGTGTGCTTGTGTGTCACCAGGGATGGGTGGGAACTATAAACTGGATGAGAATGGAGACAGAGACGTGAATTTCTCCTTGATATACACATCTGAGACATATCAGGTCAGGTTACCAGTTGAGTCAGCTATACATCTGAACATCTCAACATGTGCTTCTCATTTGCAGCACACTAGATCATATTTACATGAATAGCAAAACTGTTCTGGCTCTGCTGCTAGACCAAAAGCATTCATGAAATCTCTCTCATTTTACTGATACAGCAACATCACCACCACATCACAGCCCCTTGTGTCAGGCACGTGACTTCTATTTGACCTCTGACCTTTTCTTTTTCCGTTTCTGTAGTATAAGACCTTGTTTGTGTTTGACACCTCCACCAACTACACTGAGACAAACCACACCAACCCTGACCTGCCATGGGAGGGCTCCCGTCTCCCTGACGACAAACCCGCTAATGGTAATACTGCAGTCTGCATTTCTTTTCATTTGAATTTATTATTTAAGATATTTAACTGAAACTGGGCTAAGAGCCTCCTGTATTTCTTGTGTGTGTGTGTGTGTGTGTGTGTGTGTGTACACATCTATGTATGTGTGTGTGTGTATGTGTGTGTGTGTGTGTGTGTGTGTGTGTGTGTGTGTGTGTGTGTGTGTGTGTGTGTGTGGTCCTACAGCACCGGGTCGTAATGATCATAATGAGTTCTTAATCATCATGATTGTTCTGGCCATTAGCGTGGTGCTCGTTACTGCAGTTGCTTTGCTGTTCTACAGGTAACAGACAAACGTGCTACACTGGACTTTCCCCACTGATAACGGTTATGTTGTACATATATTATAAAGCTGTATATTTCTTACTTTTGAATACATTATATGTACATATATCCTGATATTGTTGCACTATCCATAAATTTGTAATACCTAACACGTCTAAAAAAAAACATAAAGACGTTCACTCAGAGAATAACAGAGCACCTCTCAAAAGAAAACATGTCAGTGATCTGAAAAAAATGCATCTATGAATCACTGTGGACTTGTGTGTGTGTGTGTATGTGTGTGTTTGCATATGTATGTGTGTGTGTGTGTGTGTGTGTGTGTGTTTGTGTGCTTGTGTGTGTGTATGTGTGTGTGTGTATGATGGTGTTTCTCAGACAATATAGGAGACAGCGCTACTATCAGAAGAAATGGTCCCATATACATCCTGACCTCATCACTCCTCTAGACAACAAAGAAACAAGCCTCATCTCTCTCAAAGTAACACAAACACACACACACACATACACACACACACACACACACACACACACACACACACACACACACACACACACACACACACACACACACACACATACAGGTCCACAGTGATTCATGGATGTGAAATACTAATAATCCAGAACTCTTACTAATACATTTCTTCCACCTATACATGGAGTGGGGAATGACAGATTGCTTCTTGTCTCTCTTAGTGTGTCTCCAACTTTTAGTGTCTCTCTAACTCTTAGTGTCTCTAACTCTTAGTGTGTCTCTAACTCTTAGTGTCTCTAACTCTTAGTGTTTCCAACTCTTAGTGTATCTCTAACTCGTAGTGTCTAGTGTCTCTAACTGTTAGTGTGTCTCTAACTCGTAGTGTCTCTCTAACTCTTAGTGTCTCTAACTCTTAGTGTCTCTAACTCTTAGTGTGTCTCTAACTCTTAGTGTGTAACTTTTACTGTGTCTCTAACTCTTAGTGTGTCACTAACTCTTAGTGTGTCACTAACTCTTAGTGTCTCTAACTGTTAGTGTGTCTCTAACTCGTAGTGTCTCTAACTCTTAGTGTCTCTAACTCTTAGTGTCTCTAAATCTTAGTGTGTCTCTAACTCTTAGTGTGTAACTTTTACTGTGTCTCTAACTCTTAGTGTGTCGCTAACTCTTAGTGTGTCTCTAACTCGTAGTGTCTTTCTAACTCTTAGTGTGTCTGTAACTCTTAGTATTTCAAATGGTTGTACTGGTTATGTGTGTGACGATTAACCATGATGCTTTTGTTTGCTTTGTTTGTGTTAATAAGATTGATGAAGATAAGAGGAGAGATAGCACATATCAGATCCATAAGGGCCGCTACGACAAGAAGGTTCCTACCTCTCCCTTTTCTCTCTTCATTAATAATTCAGTATCAATGTAGTAATAATGTTGAGTGGCAGCCATAAACAATCAGACAGATTAATCAGACAGATGCCACAATCAGACTTGACTTAGACAGTGTGACACTTCTGTACCCTCAACAAATGTAAATCATAATTATTTGTCTCTTCTCTCTTTTGGTGTCTATCTCCATCCATCCATCCATCCATCCATCATCAATCCCTCCATTGTCTATCTATCAACACTTTGCCTGTCTATATCTCTGCCTGTCTGTGTCTCTGTCTGTCTATCATCTCTGCAGCCTGTCATCCTTAAAGAACTAAGGCACAATGATGGAACCTTCTCTGAGCGCCAGCGCATTGAACTCAACTCTGTAAGTAAAACACGACCTGTGTGATCATTTACACTAGCTCATACAACACTCCACTGAACACACACACCACCACACAGAACACTCCACTGAACACACACACACCACCACACAGAACACTCCACTGAACACACACACACCACCACACAGAACACTCCACTGAACACACACACCACCACACAGAACACTCCACTGAACACACACACATCACCACACAGAACACTCCACTGAACACACACACCACCACACAGAACACTCCACTGAACACACACACCACCACACAGAACACTCCACTGAACACACCCACACCACCACAAAGAACACTCCACTGAACACACACACACCACCACACAGAACACTCCACTGAACACACCCACACCATCACACAGAACACTCCACTGAACACACCCACACCATCACACAGAACACCCCACTGAACACACCCACACCATCACACAGAACACTCCACTGAACACACACACACCACCACACAGAACACTCCACTGAACACACACACACCACCACACAGAACACTCCACTGAACACACCCACACCATCACACAGAACACTCCACTGAACACACCCACACCATCACACAGAACACCCCACTGAACACACCCACACCATCACACAGAACACTCCACTGAACACACACACACCACCACACAGAACACTCCACTGAACACACACACACCACCACACAGAACACTCCACTGAACACACCCACACCATCACACAGAACACTCCACTGAACACACACACACCACCACACAGAACACTCCACTGAACACACCCACACCATCACACAGAACACTCCACTGAACACACACACACCACCACACAGAACACTCCACTGAACACACACACCACCACACAGAACACTCCACTGAACACACCCACACCATCACACAGAACACTCCACTGAACACACACACCACCACACAGAACACTCCACTGAACACACCCACACCATCACACAGAACACTCCACTGAACACACACACACCACCACACAGAACACTCCACTGAACACACACACACCACCACACAGAACACTTCATTGAACACACCCACACCATCACACAGAACACTCCCCTGAACACACCCACACCATCACACAGAACACTCATTTACATTTACATTTACATTTACGGCATTTAGCAGACGCTCTTATCCAGAGCGACTTACAAAGTGCTTTGCTTCTGATCACAGAATACATCCTAGGAAATAGTACAGATAGGCCAGAATTCAAGACACCATTGAGTCAGGCTACTACTAAACTACAGGAGTCAGTATCATTACCTAGTGTTTTGCAACTCCACTGAACACACACACCACCACACAGAACACTCCACTGAACACACCCACACCACCACACAGAACACTCCAGTGAACACACAAACACCACCACACAGAACACTCCACTAAACACACTCAACCCACCACACAGAACACTCCACTGAACACACCCACACCATCACACAGAACACTCCACTGAATACACCCACACCATCACACAGAACACTCCACTGAACACACCCACACCATCACACAGATGTGTGCCAAAGCCTCTGAGATGTGTTCCACCGTTGAACATATTTGTAACAGAATCTCACTGTTTTTCTATTCCTGTGTGTGTGTGTGTGTGTGTGTGTGTGTGTGTGTGTGTGTGTGTGTGTGTGTGTGTGTGTGTGTGTGTGTGTGTCCTTTCAGTTGCTCCGGATTGATTACTATAACCTGACCAAGTTCTACGGCACAGTGAAGTATGAATATGGAGTATTTGCAGTATTTGAGTTCTGCGAAAGAGGTTCTCTCAGGGTAACACACACACACACACACACACACACACACACACACACACATGCACGTTTTCTCACACTTTTTGGCCTCTCTGTTTTGCTACATTGCACATCAGCTACATAAAGTAAATGTCACTGTTGTGTTGCTGGCCAGCTCATTTGCATATACATGCAATTGAACGTGCAGGCAAATGGCTGGAGTTCCTGATTATTCATTAGTCAAACTGTAAAACCTTCAGAGAATCACATTACAGTGTACAAAGAAGCATTCAGCCATAGCAGCTGTCAGCAGAAGAAGCTGATTTTTAGTTTACTGTAAAATGTACTTACTGCACATTTTGATCTTTGCGCCAGTACGTCCTCAACGATAAGATCTCCTATCCAAACGAGAGCTTCATGGACTTGGAGTTTAAAATTTCTGTCATGTACGACATAGCAAAGGTATGTGTACTTGTCTAGAGAAAAGGCATCACACAAGGTCTCCATACATTGGCACAAAGGGCAACCTCTGCTTAGCTCTTATGTCATAAATATATGCCTTTTGGTGTTTGTCTCCCCCTGGTGGTCCTATTAGGGTATGTCCTACCTGCACTCCAGTAATATAGAGATTCATGGCAGACTGAAATCCACCAACTGTGTTGTGGACAACCGCATGGTTGTGAAAATCACTGACTTTGGATGCAACACCATCCTGATTCCGGGGAAAGGTCTGTCTCCACGTGAACTTCATGTCTTATGTGACCTTTCTCCATCTTTTTCATTATTATTTTAACTACCATTACAACTTAGTATTAGATAAATATAGATCTGAAAGTTTTCATTGTAAATGAACTATCTTGATCTCTTTTTCCCTCTTTTCTCCCTCACTCACTTCTCAATTTCAATTCAATTCAATATAGCTTTATTAGCATGACTGTATAGGGTACAGTGTTGCCAAAGCATTACAGCAATGTTAACAATGACAATAACATTGACAAAGAACAAATAACATTAATAAAATAAGATAAAATATGATAACATTTAGGGTATTTTCTCTCTCTCTCTCTCTCTCTCTCTCTCACACTTCTTTCTCTCTCTCTCCCTCTCTCTCACTTCTCTCTCTCTCTCTCTCACTCACCTCTCTCTCTCTCTCTCTCTCTCTCTCTCTCTCCCTCTCTCTCTCTCACACTTCTTTCTCTCTCTCTCTCTCTCCCTCTCCCTCCTCTCTTTCTCACCTCTCTCTCTCTCTCTCTCTTTCTCTCACACACACACTTCTTTCTCTCTCTCTCCCTCTCTCTCACTTCTCTCTCTCTCTCACTTCTCTCTCTCTCACTTCTCTCTCTCCCTCTCTCTCTTTCTCACTTCTCTCTCTCTCTCTCTCCCCTCTACTCCCTCACTCTCTCTCACACACACACCCTCCCTCCCTCTCCCTCTCTCCCTCCCTCTCCCTCTCTCTCTCCCTCTCTCTCTCTCTCTCTCTCTCTCTCACACACACACACCCTCCCTCCCTCTCCATCTCTCTCTCCCTCTCTCCCTCCCTCTCCCTCTCCCTCTCTCTCTCTCTCTCTCTCTCTCTCTCTCTCTCCCAGATCTTTGGACAGCCCCAGAGCACATGCGGGTGCAGGGTATCTCCCAGAAGGGAGACGCGTACAGTTTTGCCATCATAGCTCATGAGATCCTCCTGAGGGAGTGTCCCTTCTACACAGAGAGCTGTACTGACGTAGCAGGTAACAGGCAGCACGCCCAGAATAACTCACTGGACCGCTTTGATATCTTTTGATGATATCGATAAAAGAAAACATTAGTTATATTTCTATTTTGTTTGATTTTGTGCTGTTTGAACAGTGATTGGTACAGTGAAACGCAATGTTCCTGGACAGCTGCTGTCAAGACATGTTTATCATGTTTATTATGATTTGATAGGGAGTCCAGCACAGAGAGGATTTCAGTTCTGTACTAGTCTTAGTCTTCTGGGTAGACTGGATGGTCATAGATCATTAGAATTTCAAAAATGTAAAGTTGCTGTTTAAAGTGCTGACAATATCAATATGTTCAATATTGCTTTGCGTTTTCCCCTCAAACTCTCTCTCCATCTACGCATCTCTCACTCTCTCTTTCTTCTGCCACTCTAGAGAAGCTGTACAGAGTGCAGTGTCCCAGTGGACCGGTCGTCTTTAGACCTGATCTCAACTTTGAGACCGCTGGAGAGAAGGAAATAGAGGTGGGGGGTGTGGGGTCATTAATCCACAAACACTCCATTCATGTCCCTACATGTCGAGGAAGATATTTGCTCTCCTCCTAATTTTGGCCCCAGGTCTAACACACCTGAGTCTTGATCCAGGAGTCCACACACTCAGCACAATCTTCACACTTCATTATCATCATTTTTGTTTGTAGGGTTTCTTTTTTCATTACACTTACATAAGAAAATTTTTTCTATGAC
>NC_135216.1:27472327-27572327 GCF_052324685.1 Brachyhypopomus gauderio
TTGATTGGAGGCTGCTCTGCTTACGCTATTCGCCTGTGTTTAGTGAAAAGTAAAGACTCACACATTTAGATCCAAAAACTCTTGTGTCCTAGCATTTGTTTCAGAAATCCAGAGTCGCTAATAACGTATTTCTGTACCTGGGATGAGTGCATCTCTACGACAGTCGTACAACATTCCCAACTGGAACGGTCGTCCAAGTCCTGCCAGTTCAATGACCTCCAAATCACACATCTGTGAAAGTTAAAGCACAGGTTACCAGTCATGTTACCTATTCTGAAAAGATTATATGAAAAAGGGATGAGTTTAAATCTCCAACAACTTACATGCAAATAAACTAACCTTAGTACTAACCTGTTTCCTTTGAGATGTTAAAACTGAATAATTTTGTGAATGTTTCTTTGTTTTGCTAAATTTATTTGTGGATTCTTCTTTTGAACTTAGATATGTGCCACAAGTATAACATTCCATAAATAAAACATTATTATTAACACCAATTAATGTCACTCTCTTCTGGGGGGTATTCCACAAAGCGGGTTAAGCGAGAAAACCGGGTAAGTTAACTCAGAATACACGGAAACTCAAGGTTTTCCGTTCCAGAAACCGAGCTTAGAGAAAACCTTAGTCAGTTACTATAGCAACTTATGCTCTGAAGCTAACCTGCTCGCTGGCAGGTTAACTTGGACCTGAACCAGAGTTTACCAACACGTCATCATGACCTGTCCTTTCCTCGAAGATCATGTGGATATTGAAGCGCAGTTTATTCGCCGAGCTCTTCATCGGGGACGCCTTATAAAACCCCGAATAGACTTAGGCCTACTATCATTTTCGGATTATTTTTTAATGAATGTTATCGTTTTTCAGCACAATCCATTACTTACAGCCATAACATTATTAAGCGTCACATTTCAAATATTACACATCGCAGCCCTCAATTCTCTCCAGATTTTTATACATCGCTCTTCGTTTTTTTGCTAGTGGAAGTTTTTTTTATAGTGTAGGAGATGCAGAACCTGTCAGCAAATTAAAGCTACTGTATGTCGGTCTGTCCGAAAAGTATGTCTGGCATTTAAACGGCTAGTGCCCAGTTTTGTTGTGTTTCCTGGGCATTATGGACATCAAAGAGGAATTCCACAGCATCGTTGGTTTGTCTTTAATTCACACGGACAATAAAGAAATTAAGCAAAGGAGAAGCAATATTTAACGAACTTCATTCCATTTACATTTTAAGGATTTCCTAGAGTGATTGATGGAACCCACATATGCTACCTATTACAGCACCATTAAAACATGAAGGCGATTACATAAACAGAAAATCCATCCATAGAATTAATGTACAGGTACTAACCTTTATAACCCTTAATGAATAATGTACTTATCTTTAATGGTAACAAAAATAACGTAGCTATTGTAACAGACCGTTCTCCCCATCAAGATCATATGTGATTCTTCCCACCTCATCACAAATGTTGAAGCCAGATGGCCAGGATCCGTGCATGATTCCACACTGTACAACAAATTTGAACAGGGTAGGCCTGCGGTACTTTTGCTATTTGGTTACATGCAGTGTAATAGTTAAATAATTGAAAACTGTAGTGTGATTATAGGACACTGATGGCCTCCTTCATGGAGACAGAGGGTATCACTGCCTGCCCTACCTCATGACTCCCTATTCAGATCCTGCACCTGGACCACAGTCCGAATACAATCAGGCCCACAGCAAAACCAGGGCAAGAATTGAAATGACCCTAGGAATCATCGAGGCCAGGTTCCAGTGCCTGAAGGGGCTCAGAGTTACCCCTGATAGGGCATGCCACATATTAATGGCATCCAGTAATCTCTCCAACTCTTCTGCTGTGACCACCTGCTCTGCTTCATCCAGCAGCTGTACCACCCCTACTGATGTGACCTCCTGCTTTTCTACACCAGGCAGTGACTTTCCCAGATTTACTGCTGTGACTCCACATGGCTTCTCTGTGGATGAGGTCCGGGCTGAGCTACGTAGGCTTCGACCAGGGAAAGCTACTGGTCCTGATGGTGTATCGCCTCGGCTACTCAGGGAATGTGCATCAGGACTGTCTAGGCCTCTACAATCAATCTTTAACCTGAGTCTTCACACTGGACAAGTGCCTGTCAAATGGAAAACATCATGCCTCATGCCGGTCCCTAAAGTAGGGAGGCCGGTAGGAGTGAAGGGATCAGGGGTCAGGGGGATATGTAAGACTCATGTTTTTTTATTTTACCAGTGCCTTTAACACAATCAGGCCTCATATTTTGAAGGAACAGCTGGAGAAAATAGGTGTGGATTCTACGCTGGTAACATGGATTTACTTAGTACCTCACGGAGCGTCCACAGTATGTCAAGATGGGTGATCACTGTTCTGAGATAGTGGTGACCAACATTGGGGCTCCTCAGGGTACAGTATTGTCACCCTTCCTCTTTACCCTATATACTGCTGATTTTAAACATTTGTCTGAACTCTGTCACATCCAGAAATATTCAGATGACACAGCAGTAGTAGCATGTATTAGAGGTGGAGATGAAGGAGAGTATAGAGATCTGGTGGCTGCCTTCGCAGCATGGAGTAGGAGAAAAGACCTTCTCCTTAATGCACTGAAGACCAAGGAGATAATCGTGGACTTCCGGAAACTGAAACAGTCCCATCAGCCTGTTATCATTGATGGACAGAAGATTGAGAATGTCCAGTCTTATAAGTATCTCGGAGTCCATCTGGACAACAAACTGGACTGGTCAGTGCATACGAGGGCAGCATACAAAAAGGGACAGAGCAGGCTTTACTTCCTTAGGAAGCTTAGATCATTTAATGTCTGTGATGAGTTTCTACACACATTGTATCATTCTGTCGTATCCAGTGCTGTCTTCTTTGGTGTGGTCTGATGGGGAAGCAGCACGTCGGTAAAAGACTGGAACAGGCTGGACAAGCTTATAAGGAAGTGTGTGTCAGTGATGGGGGGGAAGTGGACTCTGTGGGTGAGTTAGTGGAGAAGAGGATGAGGTGTTTAATGCATGGCATCCTCAATAACAGCAGTCACCCTCTGCATGGGACTCTGGTAGCTCAGAAGGGCTGTCGCAGTGATAGACTCCTCTCTCTATGCTGCAAGACTGAGAGGTTCCGGCAATCATTCATTCCTGCGGGAGTTAGGTTGCTAAACAACAACATACGATAGGTGTACTCACTAAGCACTTTAATTGGGTATGGTATGTTCTGTATATTTTGTGTGTTCGTATTGTATTTATGTGTGCTGTTGGACAATTGAATTTCCCCATTGGGGATTAATAACGTATCTATCATCATCATCATCATCATATGTGGTATTACACAACATTGTAACTGTCAGGCCTGCCTCCCTCCTGTTGGTCATGTCTTCAGTTTGTCTTTTATTTTGAAATTCCTCATTGTGTCTGACTTCACTCCCCTGCCTTGTTTTCTGCCCCTCGTTATTGCTTTCTGCTGTGTCTTGTTGAGTCCCTTGGTTGGTTAGTGTATTTAAGTCTTGTGTTTAGTCTCTTGTGTTGTCGGTTATTGTAAGTACTTCTTGCTCATATACCTGTTGGATTCTTGGTGTTCTCTGTTTGTATATTTAGCCTGTTTGTACTCTCTGTTCTTTGATGTTCTCTTTCAGTTGTACTTCAGATTGTGGTTTTTCTAGTTATATGCTTGTTAATGTCTTTCCTTTTCTGTAGTCATGTTCCCCCAGTTATGTTAGTGTTTGGTTCCTATGTTAGGTGTTGTTTGATGATTCTTGGTGTATGTTTTGTGTGCTTTGTGTATATGTATCATTAAACCTTTGTTCAGTCCGCATCTGCGTTCAGCCCTCTGTCCTAGTTGTTACAGTAACCATCCAGGGAGAGCGACAGCCTACCAACTCAGACATGCCCACAGACGAGAAACCTTATGCATGTGGGTAGGGTTGCAACGGTATGAGATTTTCACGGTATGATAACCGTCTCAGAAAATACCGCGGTATCACGGTTATCACGGTATCACAGTTAGTTTGTATATTATTAAAAGATACACTGACCCTTAAAGAAATTACAACAAGTTAATTTTGTTCAATTAACTATTTATTGTAGAAACCTGGAACTATTGTATACAAAATGTGTCCTTTAAAAAAATAAGCTGTACACATGTTTATATAAATACTGCAAAATTAGAGAAACCTAAATCATGGATTTCAGTACAATTATTTAAGTTTAAATTATTTAATATCTGATAAACTCAGCCTGGGTCAGTGTCTGATCAACAACTGTCGTAAACGTCCGTTGTACTGCCAAGTTGGAATATAACCAGATACTGCAGAAAGAGAGGATTTATTTCTGACATCATCACAATAGAGATTTCTATTTTAAGGCTTTCACACAGAGTCTGGTTTTAACATTTCAAAAACAGGTACGCTAGAATTTGAACGCATGTAAATTAATGGCGTCTTTCACATCCAGCGAAAGCAAGGACCATAAAAAGCTAGGTTTCTACTTTCACTAGTGACCGTAGCGCGCGACTCGGCACAGTTCTTTTGTCTTACGTTAACAAATACGAGCCTCTTTTAATTCCAGGACGAAACATGAGAGAACGTGAAGACGTTAAGATTGGGCGTTTTGGAAATAAACAACCATTAAATAATGTGATGAAAAAGCGAATTATTTCGAGTATATGTATAAATATTTAACTTAATTAAGTTTAAGGTGCTGGGAAATATTGAAACGGACCTTTAAAGTGACGTACAAGTGTTTTAATTCCACCTTTTAAACGTGTATGAATCCTGCAAACATGACTTTGTTCATTGCGCTGAGGTGCAGCGCGCGCAAAGTTACAACATTCGAGAGGTGCACGACCTCGCGAATCGACAGCGCGCGAGACCCTCGCGCACGGGTGGAGCTACCGCGATTACGTCATTTTCGCCACTGATTTTAGTTTAGCTATTTTTTTTTTTTGTTAAAAAATGTGTTAAGTCTGATGCACTTTCTGCCATTCTCACTGCTGTGTGCTGAGTAGCTGAACCGGAGCGGAGTTGCGCATGCGCGGGTCAGTTTCTCCGCTGGCTTGCTTTTTACCGGTAATAAGCAAACGCACACGGTATGATAACCGTGCATTTTAATACCGTGGTATACCGTGAAACCGGTTACCGCTGCAACCCTACATGTGGGTGACAACAGAGATAGTAGAGTTGTCAGAGACTCCATCTGCAATCACTGCTTTTCACATTAAATCATGCACCAATGATGTACGGCCATACCATTTTGTACTACATTTTTAAACTTCATTTTTATCTGATGCCATATGCTTTTTACACCACTCGGATTAGACCTGGAATTAGTAAGTGTTCAATTAAAAAAATTAAAACCTCAATACAGTATTATAAATGTGGAGAATATAATAAAATAATTGCGCCCTTCTGCTAAATCTAAAAATATTATTTTCACTCACGCATTACCTCTGTTGGCAATTTTTTGACATGCTGACTGCCTTTCTCTAGCAGCTACCGCAGTATTACATTTATGCTTAAATATTTACAAATATGCTAAATATTCTGCATACGCAGTCATTAATACTTCAAGCTACAGTGGTGTGAAATACGATGCTCGGCTGATTCTCGTATTTAAATCCATGATAAATCGATCGTAAGTTGTTGAGGGGGGGGGGGGGTGGCGATCGTAAGTTGTTGGGGGGGGGGGTGGCGATCGTAAGTTGTTGAGCGGGGGGGGGGGGGGGGGGGGGGGGGGGGGGCGATCTTAAGTTGTTGAGCGGGGGGGGGGTTTGATGCCGCGATAGCGGTCGATCGCCAGTAGTTAGCGATTTCAAACAGTACACCACCGACGTGCGCATGTTTTACTTCCAGCCCCCCACTTTGGGAACCACTGGGTTAGGAGTTCGTTAAACCCGCTTTGTGGAATACCCCCCTGGTGATGGAAAAACAGCTTGTTGATACAGTTATCTAATGTTAATACTATAGGCCCTTTTCACAACAAAGCGGAAATACGTCACCGCCGGGTAAAACAAGTTCTGGTACTCGCAGAAGATAGTTGTTGTCAATTCACCTCAGCATGGAGCGTGTGTTTACTTCATCCCTGTCGTCGCTGCCGAGACTGAATTTTAAATACGTTTCCAGTATCATTGGAGAACATTCAACAACGAACGGTTCCAAGTTAAATAGAGGCTACAAATTGTTTGTAGAATAATTTATTCACTTATACGAGGGTAAGCTAACACCAGCTAGCACTAGCTAGGTAACTAACTATTATTTAAGGTATAGCTAGTTCCATTAGTCATCCTACGGAGTGGTAAAACAGTCTATATTATTATGATATATATTATAATATTACATATGATACTGACAGCTTTAGTTAACAATATCTAGCTAGGTTAAGCTGGGCGTACACTGTGCGATTTTTGGCCCATTTTCAGCCGATTTTTCACTCGTGCGACTATTTTTGCGATCGGGCTGAGTTTCGGCTCAATCGCGTGTCGTGCATCGTATAGTTTACACAGGTAAACGAGGAGCGATTCACACCTCACGACCAACTCCCTATCAGAAATCGCAGCGTCGCAAGAATATCAAACATGTTTGAAATTCAAATCGCTCCTCGTGAAAGTATCGCACTGTTGAAGCAGCTCCACGAGCAGACTCTCCCAGCGATTTAGTCGTAGTTTGAGCTGGAGCTGAGTACATGATTTAAAATATCGTACAGTGTACGCCCAGCTTTAGCAAGCCAAGGGACGTCAGCTATTGATTGTTTGGTTTACATCAGTATCAATAAAGTTCATGACACACACCAAGTTATTACGTGTTATTGTTTATTCAGTGTCCAATATAGTCGACAGCAAAGTGATGGTCAGAGCTGGATGCTACCGAGCAGCGCTGGATGCTAGCGGATCACAGCTAGTTTCAGAGCCGGTTTCAGTGGAACAGTTGCTGTCCGCATTTGAAAGAGCAAACTCTCGACTAGTAGATGTTTGTGGTGTACTGCCAGCCAAGAGCTTGCTCTTTTCTAGCTAGATGCTATCGGATCACGGCTAGAAGCTATCGGATCGGGGCTAGAAGCTAGCGAACCGGAGCTAGTAGCTAGCGAACCGGGGCTAGAAGCTATCGGATCACGGCTAGAAGCTAGCGAACCGGGGCTAGAAGCTATCGGATCACGGCTAGAAGCTATCGGATCGGGGCTAGAAGCTAGCGAACCGGGGCTAGAAGCTATCGGATCACGGCTAGAAGCTAGCGAACCGGGGCTAGAAGCTAGCGAACCGGGGCTAGAAGCTAGCGGATCACGGCTAGAAGCTAGCGAACCGGGGCTAAAGGCTAGCGAACCGGGGCTAGATGCTAGCGAACCGGGGCTAGATGCTAGCGAACCGGGGCTAGATGCTAGCGAACCGGGGCTAGATGCTATCGGACCGGGGCTAGATGCTATCGGACCGGGGCTAGAAGCTATTGGACCGGAGCTAGAAGCTAGCGAACTGGGGCTAGATGCTAGCGGGTCACAGCTAGATGCTAGCGGACGTACGTGTACTCCCAGCCGAGAGCTTGATCTTTCAAACGCGGACAGCAACTGTTCCACTGAAACCGGCTGGGAACAGTAACAGTACCGGGGACAGTAACAATACTGGGAACAGTAACAGGGAACAGCACCAACTTTTAGCCGCGAGCTTCCTGCTATGTAGTCTGCAGCAGTGAAATGCTGGCTACACACAAAGATGCTCCGTATCACAAAGTTTTCCCCTTCATCCCTCCTAATTGCACAAACCCATTTTCTTTTCTGCTCGTCGTCAGCCGGAAAACCGTAGAAACTGAGATACGACTGTTTTTGCTTCGAGATCGAGCACCCTGGTGCACTGCAAAAGCTCTTGTTATTGGACTCTGCCATTGTTTAATGTGTAACGGAAGTAACTTTACCCTGCAACGAGAGCTTCTGGAAGAAAAAATGCGGAAGTGTGAAAAGGGCCTATTGATGTTGAAAGGCCGTCATTAGGTGGTTCAGTCCGGACACCCCTGTGTGTTTCTCGAGTTGGTTTGCCCTGCTGCTCGTAGAGAACTGTGCGAGAAAAGTCAGGCGGAGCGGAGTGAACTTTGAGCAAAGCCGAACTTGGAGAACGGACAGTATAAGGAGATTTTGGGTGACAGAGTTTCAAGAAGTAGCTTTATTCTTCAGGTTGATCTGTGTGTGTGGATCAACAGTAAGTCTAAGTTCAACTGTTATATTCGTGTGATATGTTACATTTTGTATCCGTATGTTATAGCGGTGATTGAGAGTGTAATCTCGCAGTAATACGACTGTTAGTTGTGATTATTACTGGGATATTGTTCTATCATGTGTATTACTATGTATATTGTGTGTATTACTATGTATATTGTGTGTATTACGATATATATTCGTGTTAAGTACGTTTGAGTTAACGAGGGTTGCTTCACGGCATGAATATAGAGCATGATACGCGCACGAGGTGTTCACGTGATACTCGCTCCGGTAGCATGTGGTTAATTTTCCTGTAGTGCAGTTGTACTTGTATGTTTAGAGTGTTAAGCAATTATGTTTGTGGGTTATAGTTTATTGATTAATATATGTTTATACCAGGCGTACTCAACTAAATTTGTCCGCGGTCCAATTTTGGCAGATACCTGTGACCTGAGGTCCGGTGCGGCCGGGGTGGCGAACGTAAGTTGTTGAGCGGGGGGGGGGGGGGGGGGGGGGGTTGCGCGAACGGTGGAGGCGTTTATACTTTCGCGAGCGTCACTGCAGTGTTCTCCGAAACGATAGGCGTTTTGTCCGAAACGATGTGGTAGAAACACCCCTCAAAACTGGGGAATGAACATTTACCTGACCAATTTTAATGTTGCTATATGTTTCAGGTTTGAAAAGTGCTGGAATTTAGGTTAAAGCTTGAAATTGTAACTACTTGGTTTCACAACAAATATCTGTCTAACTGAACAGTTCTCCTGTATTAGGTTAACAAATACGAGCCTCTTGTAATTCCAGAACGAAACATGAGAGACCGTGAAGACGTTAAGATTGGGCGTTTTTTAAATAAACAACCATTAAAATAATGTGATAAAAAGCTAATTATTTCGAGTATATGTATAAATATTTACCTTAATTATGTTTAACATGCTGGGAAATATTGAAATGGACCTTGAAAGTGACGTACAAGTGCTTTAATTCCACCTTATAAAGGTGTATGAACCCTGAAAACGTGACTTTGTTCATTGCGCTGAAGCGCGGCGCGAAGTTACAACGTAAGTTGTTGAACGGGGGTGGCAAACGTAACACTCGTGATGGAGTGTTTTTTCAATAGCCCTGAAATAAATGCTACGGTTTTGTTTTGGTCCGTATCCAGTTAATCAGGAATGAGATTGGGTCCGGACAGGACTGCGTTCGGGTCCGGATCGCGGTCCGCCAGTTGAGTACCCCTGGTTTATACAAACTTTTATTGCAGAACCACACAGATTTGCCAACATCTAATAAAGACGCAAATACGCACCCAGGATCGGAACTCCTTTATTGTTCATGGTCTCGGGCGGAGACCCTTTGTAACACTTTCACGAATCGCCAGGATTTGTCAGAATCCTTTAAGGGAGATAACTCTCCAACAATTGAGATCAACTTGTTAACACAGCCGACAGATTGATTACACTTTGAGACGGGTTCATGCACTTACGAGGCTGCCGTGTGAGTTTGGCTGCTGTAAAGTGATGTTAGAGCTCCCCTTGTGGCCATTTTGCCAATCAATGGGCCGACGTCGATGGGTGTTGTGAAACAGGGATGGGAATTATGGCCCTTTTATGGAGCTTTTTTAGTGTCACCAGAACCTGAACCTGAAATCATTATTACTTGAAAAAACAGTCTGTAAAATCCTTTCAGGTATGCAAAAATTCAGGTTCAGGTCGAAATTCAGGTTCGGGTCAAAAATTCAGGTTCAGGTCGAAATACAGGTTCGGGTCGAAATTCAGGTTCAGGTTGAAATTCAGGTTCAGGTTGAAATGCGGTTCATCCGGGATACGTAGGATGAGCAAACAAACTCAGAGCTAATTGAACTGCATCTGGCCAATCACAAAACACATCAGAGGTTATTGGGAGGCGCGTCTTTCTGCTAAATTTCCTGTAAGAGTGCGGTCCCTGTTTGGCGTGTGTAAGTAGCATGTAAGCAGCACGAAAGTGACCACTGTGCCACATAATCGTGGCACTTATTGTGGCCAGTGCTGCGTGACTGTGGTCTCCGTTGTCCAGAAACGCCGCCTGTCTCTGCTGACAGACATCTAAAGAGTCTTGGGTGACTCTGCGTATCGGCCACTCGCTTAAATCATCCCGACGAGCTCCGAATCGCCACTTGTTGAAATGAAGATGGTTCATAACTTTTGTTTGAAAATTATGTTGAGTGAAATACTAGCCGACATCCAGCTAGACAGCTCTATATTACTTGTTCAGAATACTGTTTAGCGATAACGTCGAATTAAGATTATAGGTACGTGAATCTACAGTGGTAGACCGTTAATGACAGCACTAAATTTAAAGGGTTTATTATTATAGATTGAAGGTTATCAGTGAATGTTCCTCCACGCCATCAGCGTAATTTAAACCTCTGCGAGCGAGTGGCATCGCATTTAGTATTTGTGCAATTTGTAGTATATTTCGCTTTGTATTGGTTTCTATTGTTAGTCTAGATTGTCAGCCGAGCGGCTCCCGACATAATCGTTAAACAGCATCCTGAACACGTAGTTTGGAGCTGTCGGTTAGCTCCGAATCGTTCACCCAACATAAATTAACAAACAAAAAATATAAACCATCTTCATTTCCACGAATCTGTAACGAGGCTTGCGCCACGGAGCGAGGAGACGGACACAATCGCTGAGATGAGCGAGATTTAATACGGGGAATACCAAAAGCAGAGTCGTATATACAGGCATGGGTCATAACAAGCAGGCAGTCCAGACATGAAACACGAACTGACATCTTGAGACAAGAACAGGGAAGACTTACGGACTAGGGATCAAACAGGCTGACAGAACAACGCACGAACCGACGGAATGACAAAATAAACAAAGCACGGAGAAACAGCATGGACAAAGTAGACAAAATCACAAATACCAGACTGGGGAATGACGGGACTTATATACAATGACATTAAACGAGGGGCAGGTGACGGTAATAACGAGGGGCGTGGTAATAAACAAGGAAACACGAAGACAAACGAGCGGGGCGGGATAACGGGCAAGGAATAACAGAAAACACGAGGAACAGACATTGGAGTGACAGCGGGGAGAGGGGGGCGTAGCCCTACGTGACAGTACCCCCCCTCAAAGCGTGCCACTCCGGGGCACGCAAGGGCAGACAGGACAGGGAAACGGACCAGGACAGGACAAAGCAGGACAAGGAGACAGAGGCAGGACAGAGACAGGGGAACCAGAGACCGGCCAGGAGCTGGGCTAGGGTATGGTGTCACAGGCAGGGACAGGGCGAGGCACGGGAGCAGGACTGGGAACAGACACGGGAGTCGGGCCAGGGGACAGGGCAGAGGAGAACACGGAGGCAAACACGGCTTGGACAACAGTGACAGGGACAGGAACAAGGTGAGTGACAACGCGGGGAACAGACACGGGGACCGGGACAGAGACGACACCACCAGACACAGGCACAGGAACGGGCACAAGGACACGAACAGGTACACACACAGGGACTGGGACCAACACAAAACCAGGGACAGAACAAGGGAGCAAGGGGAACACGGGCAACAAGACAGGAGTACAGGGCAGAGCAGGGGGCACACAAAGTCCAGGCCCAATAGAGGGCAGCACAGTCTCTGGGGTTACAGGCGCGGGCGGGCAGCGGGCACAGGAGCAGGCAGACAGGCAGCGGGAACAGGCAGCGTCCGCTGGCGGGCAGCGGGAACAGGCAGCGTCCGCTGGCGGGCAGCGGGAACAGGCAGCGTCCGCTGGCGGGCAGCGGGAACAGGCAGGGTCCACTGGCGGGCAGTGGGAACGGGAGCCGGCATGGACGACCTCTCCTGGGTCGCAGGGACAGGAACAGGCACGGACTGCCTACGGGCAGCGGGGACAGGAACAGGCACGAACTGCCTACGGGCAGCGGGGACAGGAACAGGCACGAACTGCCTACGGGCAGCGGGGACAGGAACAGGCACGAACTGCCTACGGGCAGCGGGGACAGGAACAGGCACGAACTGCCTACGGGCAGCGGGGACAGGAACCTGAGGTGAGGAGATGCACTCGGGGGGCGGAGCCGCCAAGCCGACGTCCTCGGGGGGCGGAGCCGCCAAGCCGACGTCCTCGGGGGGCGGAGCCACCAAGCCGACGTCCTCGGGGGGCGGAGCCACCAAGCCGACGTCCTCGGGGGGCGGAGCCACCATACTGACGTCATCGGGGGGGCGTGTCCGCCAAGCCGACGTCCTCGGGGGGCGGAGCCACCATACTGACGTCATCGGGGGGCGTGTCCGCCAAGCCGACGTCCTCGGGGGGCGGAGCCACCATACTGACGTCATCGGGGGGGCGTGTCCGCCAAGCCGACGTCCTCGGGGGGCGGAGCCACCATACTGACGTCATCGGGGGGGGCGTGTCCGCCAAGCCGACGTCCTCGGGGGGCGGAGCCACCATACTGACGTCATCGGGGGGCGTGTCCGCCAAGCCGACGTCCTCGGGGGGGCGGAGCCACCATACTGACGTCATCGGGGGGCGTGACCGCCAAGCCGACGTGGCTTGTACTCCCCCCCAAAAAATACTTGGGGGTGTCGTGTGGAGTAGCCAGCGGGATCAGCGGCGGTAGGTCCTCTTCCTCAGGGTCCTGGGTGAGCCTGGAAGAATACACAGACACACACGCCCCTCGGTGGCTCTCTCTGCGATGGCTCCGCCTCCTCTGAGGCGTCGGGAGCTCGCAGCAGCCATTGAGAGCCGACCGAGGGTTAAGCCAAAGCTCGTCTGTGCATTCCCTCCGTCTGCCCGCTGCTTGCACCACAGGTTGCTCACCCCTGTGGCGTTCGTCAAGCAGGGCAGACTCACAGCGCTCAAAAGGAGTCTCGTCGCGAAAGCCAGTAGTGAAAGACTGCGCTTTCTTCGATCTGCGACGAGACTTCCTTGTTCCCACAGCGCCAGGGGTATTCCTGTCTCCGGCTCGTTCGCGCTGTAACACATGAGAGTTAAACGGCACGGAAGCAGCCAACAACTCGTTACAGCGACTAAACTCACCGGAGTCTCGCTCTCTCGCTGTGTCCTGGTTTGATTCGTGATTATGTAACGAGGCTTGCGCCACGGAGCGAGGAGACGGACACAATCGCTGAGATGAGCGAGATTTAATACGGGGAATACCAAAAGCAGAGTCGTATATACAGGCATGGGTCATAACAGGCAGGCAGTCCAGACATGAAACATGAACTGACATCTTGAGACAAGAACAGGGAAGACTTACGGACTAGGGATCAAACAGGCTGACAGAACAACGCACGAACCGACGGAATGACAAAATAAACAAAGCACGGAGAAACAGCATGGACAAAGTAGACAAAATCACGAATACCAGACTGGGGAATGACGGGACTTATATACAATGACATTAAACGAGGGGCAGGTGACGGTAATAACGAGGGGCGTGGTAATAAACAAGGAAACACGAAGACAAACGAGCGGGGCGGGATAACGGGCAAGGAATAACAGAAAACACGAGGAACAGACATTGGAGTGACAGCGGGGAGAGGGGGGCGTAGCCCTACGTGACAGTACCCCCCCTCAAAGCGTGCCACTCCGGGGCACGCAAGGGCAGACAGGACAGGGAAACGGACCAGGACAGGACAAAGCAGGACAAGGAGACAGAGGCAGGACAGAGACAGGGGAACCAGAGACCGGCCAGGAGCTGGGCTAGGGTATGGTGTCACAGGCAGGGACAGGGCGAGGCACGGGAGCAGGACTGGGAACAGACACGGGAGTCGGGCCAGGGGACAGGGCAGAGGAGAACACGGAGGCAAACACGGCTTGGACAACAGTGACAGGGACAGGAACAAGGTGAGTGACAACGCGGGGAACAGACACGGGGACCGGGACAGAGACGACACCACCAGACACAGGCACAGGAACGGGCACAAGGACACGAACAGGTACACACACAGGGACTGGGACCAACACAAAACCAGGGACAGAACAAGGGAGCAAGGGGAACACGGGCAACAAGACAGGAGTACAGGGCAGAGCAGGGGGCACACAAAGTCCAGGCCCAATAGAGGGCAGCACAGTCTCTGGGGTTACAGGCGCGGGCGGGCAGCGGGCACAGGAGCAGGCAGACAGGCAGCGGGAACAGGCAGCGTCCGCTGGCGGGCAGCGGGAACAGGCAGCGTCCGCTGGCGGGCAGCGGGAACAGGCAGCGTCCGCTGGCGGGCAGCGGGAACAGGCAGGGTCCACTGGCGGGCAGTGGGAACGGGAGCCGGCATGGACGACCTCTCCTGGGTCGCAGGGACAGGAACAGGCACGGACTGCCTACGGGCAGCGGGGACAGGAACAGGCACGAACTGCCTACGGGCAGCGGGGACAGGAACAGGCACGAACTGCCTACGGGCAGCGGGGACAGGAACAGGCACGAACTGCCTACGGGCAGCGGGGACAGGAACAGGCACGAACTGCCTACGGGCAGCGGGGACAGGAACCTGAGGTGAGGAGATGCACTCGGGGGGCGGAGCCGCCAAGCCGACGTCCTCGGGGGGCGGAGCCGCCAAGCCGACGTCCTCGGGGGGCGGAGCCACCAAGCCGACGTCCTCGGGGGGCGGAGCCACCAAGCCGACGTCCTCGGGGGGCGGAGCCACCATACTGACGTCATCGGGGGGGCGTGTCCGCCAAGCCGACGTCCTCGGGGGGCGGAGCCACCATACTGACGTCATCGGGGGGCGTGTCCGCCAAGCCGACGTCCTCGGGGGGCGGAGCCACCATACTGACGTCATCGGGGGGGCGTGTCCGCCAAGCCGACGTCCTCGGGGGGCGGAGCCACCATACTGACGTCATCGGGGGGGCGTGTCCGCCAAGCCGACGTCCTCGGGGGGCGGAGCCACCATACTGACGTCATCGGGGGGCGTGTCCGCCAAGCCGACGTCCTCGGGGGGGCGGAGCCACCATACTGACGTCATCGGGGGGCGTGACCGCCAAGCCGACGTGGCTTGTACTCCCCCCCAAAAAATACTTGGGGGTGTCGTGTGGAGTAGCCAGCGGGATCAGCGGCGGTAGGTCCTCTTCCTCAGGGTCCTGGGTGAGCCTGGAAGAATACACAGACACACACGCCCCTCGGTGGCTCTCTCTGCGATGGCTCCGCCTCCTCTGAGGCGTCGGGAGCTCGCAGCAGCCATTGAGAGCCGACCGAGGGTTAAGCCAAAGCTCGTCTGTGCATTCCCTCCGTCTGCCCGCTGCTTGCACCACAGGTTGCTCACCCCTGTGGCGTTCGTCAAGCAGGGCAGACTCACAGCGCTCAAAAGGAGTCTCGTCGCGAAAGCCAGTAGTGAAAGACTGCGCTTTCTTCGATCTGCGACGAGACTTCCTTGTTCCCACAGCGCCAGGGGTATTCCTGTCTCCGGCTCGTTCGCGCTGTAACACATGAGAGTTAAACGGCACGGAAGCAGCCAACAACTCGTTACAGCGACTAAACTCACCGGAGTCTCGCTCTCTCGCTGTGTCCTGGTTTGATTCGTGATTATGTAACGAGGCTTGCGCCACGGAGCGAGGAGACGGACACAATCGCTGAGATGAGCGAGATTTAATACGGGGAATACCAAAAGCAGAGTCGTATATACAGGCATGGGTCATAACAGGCAGGCAGTCCAGACATGAAACATGAACTGACATCTTGAGACAAGAACAGGGAAGACTTACGGACTAGGGATCAAACAGGCTGACAGAACAACGCACGAACCGACGGAATGACAAAATAAACAAAGCACGGAGAAACAGCATGGACAAAGTAGACAAAATCACGAATACCAGACTGGGGAATGACGGGACTTATATACAATGACATTAAACGAGGGGCAGGTGACGGTAATAACGAGGGGCGTGGTAATAAACAAGGAAACACGAAGACAAACGAGCGGGGCGGGATAACGGGCAAGGAATAACAGAAAACACGAGGAACAGACATTGGAGTGACAGCGGGGAGAGGGGGGGCGTAGCCCTACGTGACAGAATCCTACAAATGCGATGCCACTCGCTCGCAGTGGTTTAAATGACGCTGATGGCGTGATGAACGTTCACTGATGAACAATCTGTAATAAATCTGGGGTGGGTTTCCCGAAACGTTCGTAGCGCTAAGTACTTCGTAACCTCGTATGAAACGTATGAGGTTAAGAAGTACTTAGCGCTAAGAACGTTTCGGGAAACTCACCCCTGTTTTATGTTGTGTCGTGGGGGCGTGGTGTTATCAGTTGGAGGACACTTGCTGAGAAGAGCATTTTATATAAGGGGTTTCACATTTAACATTAACTTAACTACGTTAATATTGTTGAGCTGAGCCACAGGCAGCGCCCTTCTCTGGCTGAATCCTGGGTGTGTCTCCCAGCCAGGAAGCAACAGACTGTCCTGTCCCAGGTGACAATGATTTAATGATTAGTCTGAAGGTTTCACTCACAGGGCAACAAGCAATGTTTGGAGAAATGCTGGGGAAATTGACACTGTGGGATTAAGAGACTTGGTTCAAAAGGAAGAAGGAGCAGGTGAGCTAGGAATTGTTTTAAAAGCCTTTTGATTAGTGTTGTTTCAATCAGATTAAATGTCTAATACCAAAATCATAAGATTTAAAATAATGTATGTCGTAATTGAGAGATTTATTGATTAATTAAGATGAGTAATGTGTGTTTAAAAAATTGCTGATGAATAAATTTGCTAAATGGGAATTTATAAAATGCTAGAAACGTAAGATTAAAAATGAACGTTGGACAGCACTTTAAATATATTTGATTTGGGTTATTGCGTTATGTTTAAATTTCGGTTTGTGCTTTCTTGTTTGTGCTTAAAAGGTTTTTCACCTGCTACTATTGTGATCTTGACAACTTTCAAATAAAAGAGGAAAAGAAAGAGGTGATTCTTGGTCATTGAGTGAAGTCCAGTTCAAATTCTTCTGAAGCAATCCACCCTTTCAAGTGGGGGAAACCTGCAGTTTAAACCTAAAAAGTAGGAAGCACTTGACAAATATAATAGAAGACACACGGACAGCACGACTAAAGGCATGACTAAACTAGACGACACCACAAACCACTACAGCGACACAACACAGATGACTAAAGCGAACATACCAGAGAATGAGTACAGATAAACACGAAAAAACTCAAACTTACCCATGCACAGTGGCTAAAGTGCTAAAGTGCTAAAGCACCACCAACTCTGCCCTTTATCAACGAAAGTGCCGTTTTGAAACTTCGTTTTTTATTATTATCATCATCATTTTACTGAGGTCGGTTGGAAATGATCTTTTGAAAACCTGAGCGATTAAAAACAATGCCCTGAAATGAGCCACCACCTCGCACACACCCGACCTCTCTCTTCCTTTAACACCAGATGCGCTGCAGCAGCAGTTCAGTTCAGCGAGTGGAAGGAAGCGTCTTCAGCACAGCACACACGGTCACAGATAGACTTCTTCTCCCATCCCCACCAGCCAGGTCACATACACATCAAGTCAAGTCGTATCGTTTGCCCTCTAAGCCCAACGTGAAATAATTTTGTTGTGCAGTAAAATGTCTCATACAGCACCAAACTACTAAGCATTTTTAGCCGACTGGTCACCTGATAAACTCGTCGCTCTAGCCCAAATCAATGATAGATGACGTGAGGATGACCACATACAAATAATTAAGTGTAGCCAGTGGTACTTGGGGCTGTGGTTAATGGGTTGCGAGTCGGCATTGGCTGAGCTTCCCGGGTTTTTTTGTGGACAGGCCGATATATGGGCAGCTACGGGGTCCTGTTAGCAGAAGTAGCTAAGCTAGCCAAACCTACGGCGTGTGTGGGATCAGCGCGAGTCACTGCAACGAAGCCAGAGTTTGAGACTGAGAGGCTGGTTGGAGCTGCGTGTGCGTGAGTGCTGGCTTGTGTGTATTGCAGCACAGAGAGTAACACAGAGCTCAGAAGTAACTAAAGGTATGTTGCGGTGTAATCCCCCCCCCCTTTGTGTGTTCTTTTTATCTTAAATATTTGACAAGTAATTTAGCCTTGTGCTTAGGCTAGCTGAGAACTGCACTATGGTCATAAGAAGTTGACTGGGAGAACGATAGAATTGCTGCCTGTGAATGGGGTATGTATCTTTAAACATCCGTCTGATACTGTGCATATTTTAATAGACTGATGGATTTAACTCATTGATATGGTGCTTGTGTCATGTATTTTCTTGTTGGACCATTTAATGCTATGACTGGTGAAGACTGTTAGTAGATTGTTTAAAGCTAACATGCTATGTTCTCTTGCCCCTTCCGTTAAACAGATTCCAGTGTGTTTTAATGGGGCTAGCTGCTGTTTTCTTTTTGTTTTAATTTCTTTTATGTAGCTGTTTTTACTAGGTCACTACGGGTTTTATGATTAGATGTGAAATATAAGTGCGGTTTTCTTTTTCCAAACACTTAGGTTTATTTTTAACAATTTTAACCACTGCTCTGACTCCTAGAGTATATAACAATTGTTTAATTGTTATTTGTATTGATATTTTGCCTAAGGGGGGGTCTGGCTACGACTAAATATATCATAGGTTTATTTAGATCCGGGTAATGAGACCGCTATATACTCAGTAATTGTAGTGGTGTGCAGTGATCACTCATTTGATTTGCAGTGGAATTTTCTTATTACTAGTATTGGGTTTTCTTTAGTTTTTTGGAAGTATAGTCACTACTGAGTGGTTTAGCTGTCCCATCCCTAACCCGGATATTTTCCGTTATGATTAGTTGTTTATTTATATTTAGTTGGTAATTAAAGATTTCTGTTTTATTATTTTATTTGAGATTTACAATCATTATTTCTCTTGCTTGCCTGTCAACCTTGTGTGACCAAATTCTGTAATAAAGGAAATTTATATTTTTCTTGAAGCAACCTGTGTGTATCGATATTTCAGAGCTCCCCTTGCTCTAGGAATAAACTAAGGGGTGGCGTAGTCGGATTTTGTTAAATAGCCAAAAAGGGGGTTACGGGCCACATAAGGTAGAGTTTGCAAATCTGTGTTAAGCTGAACGTTTTCTGTTGTATACGTTTTGTTAGGCAACATAAATGAACACATTCGTTTGTGAAAGAAGAAACGGGAAGTTCCCCATTACCTGTGAAAAATGCCCATCTGCATTCGTGTAATGACAACAGTCAGTAGCCTATAACTCCTTCTCATACATTTTGGTCTTTTTACTGTCTTAATTGTAGGCCTATATTGATTTACTAATTGCAAAATATATGCAACAAGGCCTGCAGACAGTGGAGGGTAAACAGAAGTTAACTGAAGGACTTAACAATGACTGTATATAGTTAATATTGGATATGGATTTTATCAGTTGGCGGTGTGACTTTTTTTTCATTGAAAACTCACGTTTAAAGAATGTTACTAATAAAAGTCAAATTTCATTCAACATGCGCTTGTAGTTTTTTTATAATGAATTGTTCCACGTGCGCTAAAAAGTCCCCTTCACCCCCCCCCCCCCCCCCCCCAGTACTTGCCCCCCAAAATGTCTGTGCGAACTGTGGAGGCGTTTATACTTTCGCGAGCGTCACTGCAGTGTTCTCCGAAACGATAGGCGTTTTGTCCGAAACGATGTGGTAGAAACACCCCTCAAAACTGGGGAATGAACATTTACCTGACCAATTTTAATGTTGCTATATGTTTCAGGTTTGAAAAGTGCTGGAATTTAGGTTAAAGCTTGAAATTGTAACTACTTGGTTTCACAACAAATATCTGTCTAACTGAACAGTTCTCCTGTATTAGGTTAACAAATACGAGCCTCTTGTAATTCCAGAACGAAACATGAGAGACCGTGAAGACGTTAAGATTGGGCGTTTTTTAAATAAACAACCATTAAAATAATGTGATAAAAAGCTAATTATTTCGAGTATATGTATAAATATTTACCTTAATTATGTTTAACATGCTGGGAAATATTGAAATGGACCTTGAAAGTGACGTACAAGTGCTTTAATTCCACCTTATAAAGGTGTATGAACCCTGAAAACGTGACTTTGTTCATTGCGCTGAAGCGCGGCGCGAAGTTACAACGTAAGTTGTTGAACGGGGGTGGCAAACGTAACACTCGTGATGGAGTGTTTTTTCAATAGCCCTGAAATAAATGCTACGGTTTTGTTTTGGTCCGTATCCAGTTAATCAGGAATGAGATTGGGTCCAGACAGGACTGCGTTCTGGTCCGGATCGCGGTCCGCCAGTTGAGTACCCCTGGTTTATACAAACTTTTATTGCAGAACCACACAGATTTGCCAACATCTAATAAAGACGCAAATACGCACCCAGGATCGGAACTCCTTTATTGTTCATGGTCTCGGGCGGAGACCCTTTGTAACACTTTCACGAATCGCCAGGATTTGTCAGAATCCTTTAAGGGAGATAACTCTCCAACAATTGAGATCAACTTGTTAACACAGCCGACGGATTGATTACACTTTGAGACGGGTTCATGCACTTACGAGGCTGCCGTGTGAGTTTGGCTGCTGTAAAGTGATGTTAGAGCTCCCCTTGTGGCCATTTTGCCAATCAATGGGCCGACGTCGATGGGTGTTGTGAAACAGGGATGGGAATTATGGCCCTTTTATGGAGCTTTTTTAGTGTCACCAGAACCTGAACCTGAAATCATTATTACTTGAAAAAACAGTCTGTAAAATCCTTTCAGGTATGCAAAAATTCAGGTTCAGGTCGAAATTCAGGTTCGGGTCAAAAATTCAGGTTCAGGTCGAAATACAGGTTCGGGTCGAAATTCAGGTTCAGGTTGAAATTCAGGTTCAGGTTGAAATGCGGTTCATCCGGGATACGTAGGATGAGCAAACAAACTCAGAGCTAATTGAACTGCATCTGGCCAATCACAAAACACATCAGAGGTTATTGGGAGGCGCGTCTTTCTGCTAAATTTCCTGTAAGAGTGCGGTCCCTGTTTGGCGTGTGTAAGTAGCATGTAAGCAGCACGAAAGTGACCACTGTGCCACATAATCGTGGCACTTATTGTGGCCAGTGCTGCGTGACTGTGGTCTCCGTTGTCCAGAAACGCCGCCTGTCTCTGCTGACAGACATCTAAAGAGTCTTGGGTGACTCTGCGTATCGGCCACTCGCTTAAATCATCCCGACGAGCTCCGAATCGCCACTTGTTGAAATGAAGATGGTTCATAACTTTTGTTTGAAAATTATGTTGAGTGAAATACTAGCCGACATCCAGCTAGACAGCTCTATATTACTTGTTCAGAATACTGTTTAGCGATAACGTCGAATTAAGATTATAGGTACGTGAATCTACAGTGGTAGACCGTTAATGACAGCACTAAATTTAAAGGGTTTATTATTATAGATTGAAGGTTATCAGTGAATGTTCCTCCACGCCATCAGCGTAATTTAAACCTCTGCGAGCGAGTGGCATCGCATTTAGTATTTGTGCAATTTGTAGTATATTTTGCTTTGTATTGGTTTCTATTGTTAGTCTAGATTGTCAGCCGAGCGGCTCCCGACATAATCGTTAAACAGCATCCTGAACACGTAGTTTGGAGCTGTCGGTTAGCTCCGAATCGTTCACCCAACATAAATTAACAAACAAAAAATATAAACCATCTTCATTTCCACGAATCTGTAACGAGGCTTGCGCCACGGAGCGAGGAGACGGACACAATCGCTGAGATGAGCGAGATTTAATACGGGGAATACCAAAAGCAGAGTCGTATATACAGGCATGGGTCATAACAAGCAGGCAGTCCAGACATGAAACACGAACTGACATCTTGAGACAAGAACAGGGAAGACTTACGGACTAGGGATCAAACAGGCTGACAGAACAACGCACGAACCGACGGAATGACAAAATAAACAAAGCACGGAGAAACAGCATGGACAAAGTAGACAAAATCACAAATACCAGACTGGGGAATGACGGGACTTATATACAATGACATTAAACGAGGGGCAGGTGACGGTAATAACGAGGGGCGTGGTAATAAACAAGGAAACACGAAGACAAACGAGCGGGGCGGGATAACGGGCAAGGAATAACAGAAAACACGAGGAACAGACATTGGAGTGACAGCGGGGAGAGGGGGGCGTAGCCCTACGTGACAGTACCCCCCCTCAAAGCGTGCCACTCCGGGGCACGCAAGGGCAGACAGGACAGGGAAACGGACCAGGACAGGACAAAGCAGGACAAGGAGACAGAGGCAGGACAGAGACAGGGGAACCAGAGACCGGCCAGGAGCTGGGCTAGGGTATGGTGTCACAGGCAGGGACAGGGCGAGGCACGGGAGCAGGACTGGGAACAGACACGGGAGTCGGGCCAGGGGACAGGGCAGAGGAGAACACGGAGGCAAACACGGCTTGGACAACAGTGACAGGGACAGGAACAAGGTGAGTGACAACGCGGGGAACAGACACGGGGACCGGGACAGAGACGACACCACCAGACACAGGCACAGGAACGGGCACAAGGACACGAACAGGTACACACACAGGGACTGGGACCAACACAAAACCAGGGACAGAACAAGGGAGCAAGGGGAACACGGGCAACAAGACAGGAGTACAGGGCAGAGCAGGGGGCACACAAAGTCCAGGCCCAATAGAGGGCAGCACAGTCTCTGGGGTTACAGGCGCGGGCGGGCAGCGGGCACAGGAGCAGGCAGACAGGCAGCGGGAACAGGCAGCGTCCGCTGGCGGGCAGCGGGAACAGGCAGCGTCCGCTGGCGGGCAGCGGGAACAGGCAGCGTCCGCTGGCGGGCAGCGGGAACAGGCAGGGTCCACTGGCGGGCAGTGGGAACGGGAGCCGGCATGGACGACCTCTCCTGGGTCGCAGGGACAGGAACAGGCACGGACTGCCTACGGGCAGCGGGGACAGGAACAGGCACGAACTGCCTACGGGCAGCGGGGACAGGAACAGGCACGAACTGCCTACGGGCAGCGGGGACAGGAACAGGCACGAACTGCCTACGGGCAGCGGGGACAGGAACAGGCACGAACTGCCTACGGGCAGCGGGGACAGGAACCTGAGGTGAGGAGATGCACTCGGGGGGCGGAGCCGCCAAGCCGACGTCCTCGGGGGGCGGAGCCGCCAAGCCGACGTCCTCGGGGGGCGGAGCCACCAAGCCGACGTCCTCGGGGGGCGGAGCCACCAAGCCGACGTCCTCGGGGGGCGGAGCCACCATACTGACGTCATCGGGGGGGCGTGTCCGCCAAGCCGACGTCCTCGGGGGGCGGAGCCACCATACTGACGTCATCGGGGGGCGTGTCCGCCAAGCCGACGTCCTCGGGGGGCGGAGCCACCATACTGACGTCATCGGGGGGGCGTGTCCGCCAAGCCGACGTCCTCGGGGGGCGGAGCCACCATACTGACGTCATCGGGGGGGCGTGTCCGCCAAGCCGACGTCCTCGGGGGGCGGAGCCACCATACTGACGTCATCGGGGGGCGTGTCCGCCAAGCCGACGTCCTCGGGGGGGCGGAGCCACCATACTGACGTCATCGGGGGGCGTGACCGCCAAGCCGACGTGGCTTGTACTCCCCCCCAAAAAATACTTGGGGGTGTCGTGTGGAGTAGCCAGCGGGATCAGCGGCGGTAGGTCCTCTTCCTCAGGGTCCTGGGTGAGCCTGGAAGAATACACAGACACACACGCCCCTCGGTGGCTCTCTCTGCGATGGCTCCGCCTCCTCTGAGGCGTCGGGAGCTCGCAGCAGCCATTGAGAGCCGACCGAGGGTTAAGCCAAAGCTCGTCTGTGCATTCCCTCCGTCTGCCCGCTGCTTGCACCACAGGTTGCTCACCCCTGTGGCGTTCGTCAAGCAGGGCAGACTCACAGCGCTCAAAAGGAGTCTCGTCGCGAAAGCCAGTAGTGAAAGACTGCGCTTTCTTCGATCTGCGACGAGACTTCCTTGTTCCCACAGCGCCAGGGGTATTCCTGTCTCCGGCTCGTTCGCGCTGTAACACATGAGAGTTAAACGGCACGGAAGCAGCCAACAACTCGTTACAGCGACTAAACTCACCGGAGTCTCGCTCTCTCGCTGTGTCCTGGTTTGATTCGTGATTATGTAACGAGGCTTGCGCCACGGAGCGAGGAGACGGACACAATCGCTGAGATGAGCGAGATTTAATACGGGGAATACCAAAAGCAGAGTCGTATATACAGGCATGGGTCATAACAGGCAGGCAGTCCAGACATGAAACATGAACTGACATCTTGAGACAAGAACAGGGAAGACTTACGGACTAGGGATCAAACAGGCTGACAGAACAACGCACGAACCGACGGAATGACAAAATAAACAAAGCACGGAGAAACAGCATGGACAAAGTAGACAAAATCACGAATACCAGACTGGGGAATGACGGGACTTATATACAATGACATTAAACGAGGGGCAGGTGACGGTAATAACGAGGGGCGTGGTAATAAACAAGGAAACACGAAGACAAACGAGCGGGGCGGGATAACGGGCAAGGAATAACAGAAAACACGAGGAACAGACATTGGAGTGACAGCGGGGAGAGGGGGGGCGTAGCCCTACGTGACAGAATCCTACAAATGCGATGCCACTCGCTCGCAGTGGTTTAAATGACGCTGATGGCGTGATGAACGTTCACTGATGAACAATCTGTAATAAATCTGGGGTGGGTTTCCCGAAACGTTCGTAGCGCTAAGTACTTCGTAACCTCGTATGAAACGTATGAGGTTAAGAAGTACTTAGCGCTAAGAACGTTTCGGGAAACTCACCCCTGTTTTATGTTGTGTCGTGGGGGCGTGGTGTTATCAGTTGGAGGACACTTGCTGAGAAGAGCATTTTATATAAGGGGTTTCACATTTAACATTAACTTAACTACGTTAATATTGTTGAGCTGAGCCACAGGCAGCGCCCTTCTCTGGCTGAATCCTGGGTGTGTCTCCCAGCCAGGAAGCAACAGACTGTCCTGTCCCAGGTGACAATGATTTAATGATTAGTCTGAAGGTTTCACTCACAGGGCAACAAGCAATGTTTGGAGAAATGCTGGGGAAATTGACACTGTGGGATTAAGAGACTTGGTTCAAAAGGAAGAAGGAGCAGGTGAGCTAGGAATTGTTTTAAAAGCCTTTTGATTAGTGTTGTTTCAATCAGATTAAATGTCTAATACCAAAATCATAAGATTTAAAATAATGTATGTCGTAATTGAGAGATTTATTGATTAATTAAGATGAGTAATGTGTGTTTAAAAAATTGCTGATGAATAAATTTGCTAAATGGGAATTTATAAAATGCTAGAAACGTAAGATTAAAAATGAACGTTGGACAGCACTTTAAATATATTTGATTTGGGTTATTGCGTTATGTTTAAATTTCGGTTTGTGCTTTCTTGTTTGTGCTTAAAAGGTTTTTCACCTGCTACTATTGTGATCTTGACAACTTTCAAATAAAAGAGGAAAAGAAAGAGGTGATTCTTGGTCATTGAGTGAAGTCCAGTTCAAATTCTTCTGAAGCAATCCACCCTTTCAAGTGGGGGAAACCTGCAGTTTAAACCTAAAAAGTAGGAAGCACTTGACAAATATAATAGAAGACACACGGACAGCACGACTAAAGGCATGACTAAACTAGACGACACCACAAACCACTACAGCGACACAACACAGATGACTAAAGCGAACATACCAGAGAATGAGTACAGATAAACACGAAAAAACTCAAACTTACCCATGCACAGTGGCTAAAGTGCTAAAGTGCTAAAGCACCACCAACTCTGCCCTTTATCAACGAAAGTGCCGTTTTGAAACTTCGTTTTTTATTATTATCATCATCATTTTACTGAGGTCGGTTGGAAATGATCTTTTGAAAACCTGAGCGATTAAAAACAATGCCCTGAAATGAGCCACCACCTCGCACACACCCGACCTCTCTCTTCCTTTAACACCAGATGCGCTGCAGCAGCAGTTCAGTTCAGCGAGTGGAAGGAAGCGTCTTCAGCACAGCACACACGGTCACAGATAGACTTCTTCTCCCATCCCCACCAGCCAGGTCACATACACATCAAGTCAAGTCGTATCGTTTGCCCTCTAAGCCCAACGTGAAATAATTTTGTTGTGCAGTAAAATGTCTCATACAGCACCAAACTACTAAGCATTTTTAGCCGACTGGTCACCTGATAAACTCGTCGCTCTAGCCCAAATCAATGATAGATGACGTGAGGATGACCACATACAAATAATTAAGTGTAGCCAGTGGTACTTGGGGCTGTGGTTAATGGGTTGCGAGTCGGCATTGGCTGAGCTTCCCGGGTTTTTTTGTGGACAGGCCGATATATGGGCAGCTACGGGGTCCTGTTAGCAGAAGTAGCTAAGCTAGCCAAACCTACGGCGTGTGTGGGATCAGCGCGAGTCACTGCAACGAAGCCAGAGTTTGAGACTGAGAGGCTGGTTGGAGCTGCGTGTGCGTGAGTGCTGGCTTGTGTGTATTGCAGCACAGAGAGTAACACAGAGCTCAGAAGTAACTAAAGGTATGTTGCGGTGTAATCCCCCCCCCCTTTGTGTGTTCTTTTTATCTTAAATATTTGACAAGTAATTTAGCCTTGTGCTTAGGCTAGCTGAGAACTGCACTATGGTCATAAGAAGTTGACTGGGAGAACGATAGAATTGCTGCCTGTGAATGGGGTATGTATCTTTAAACATCCGTCTGATACTGTGCATATTTTAATAGACTGATGGATTTAACTCATTGATATGGTGCTTGTGTCATGTATTTTCTTGTTGGACCATTTAATGCTATGACTGGTGAAGACTGTTAGTAGATTGTTTAAAGCTAACATGCTATGTTCTCTTGCCCCTTCCGTTAAACAGATTCCAGTGTGTTTTAATGGGGCTAGCTGCTGTTTTCTTTTTGTTTTAATTTCTTTTATGTAGCTGTTTTTACTAGGTCACTACGGGTTTTATGATTAGATGTGAAATATAAGTGCGGTTTTCTTTTTCCAAACACTTAGGTTTATTTTTAACAATTTTAACCACTGCTCTGACTCCTAGAGTATATAACAATTGTTTAATTGTTATTTGTATTGATATTTTGCCTAAGGGGGGGTCTGGCTACGACTAAATATATCATAGGTTTATTTAGATCCGGGTAATGAGACCGCTATATACTCAGTAATTGTAGTGGTGTGCAGTGATCACTCATTTGATTTGCAGTGGAATTTTCTTATTACTAGTATTGGGTTTTCTTTAGTTTTTTGGAAGTATAGTCACTACTGAGTGGTTTAGCTGTCCCATCCCTAACCCGGATATTTTCCGTTATGATTAGTTGTTTATTTATATTTAGTTGGTAATTAAAGATTTCTGTTTTATTATTTTATTTGAGATTTACAATCATTATTTCTCTTGCTTGCCTGTCAACCTTGTGTGACCAAATTCTGTAATAAAGGAAATTTATATTTTTCTTGAAGCAACCTGTGTGTATCGATATTTCAGAGCTCCCCTTGCTCTAGGAATAAACTAAGGGGTGGCGTAGTCGGATTTTGTTAAATAGCCAAAAAGGGGGTTACGGGCCACATAAGGTAGAGTTTGCAAATCTGTGTTAAGCTGAACGTTTTCTGTTGTATACGTTTTGTTAGGCAACATAAATGAACACATTCGTTTGTGAAAGAAGAAACGGGAAGTTCCCCATTACCTGTGAAAAATGCCCATCTGCATTCGTGTAATGACAACAGTCAGTAGCCTATAACTCCTTCTCATACATTTTGGTCTTTTTACTGTCTTAATTGTAGGCCTATATTGATTTACTAATTGCAAAATATATGCAACAAGGCCTGCAGACAGTGGAGGGTAAACAGAAGTTAACTGAAGGACTTAACAATGACTGTATATAGTTAATATTGGATATGGATTTTATCAGTTGGCGGTGTGACTTTTTTTTCATTGAAAACTCACGTTTAAAGAATGTTACTAATAAAAGTCAAATTTCATTCAACATGCGCTTGTAGTTTTTTTATAATGAATTGTTCCACGTGCGCTAAAAAGTCCCCTTCACCCCCCCCCCCCCCCCCAGTACTTGCCCCCCAAAATGTCTGTGCGAACTGTGGAGGCGTTTATACTTTCGCGAGCGTCACTGCAGTGTTCTCCGAAACGATAGGCGTTTTGTCCGAAACGATGTGGTAGAAACACCCCTCAAAACTGGGGAATGAACATTTACCTGACCAATTTTAATGTTGCTATATGTTTCAGGTTTGAAAAGTGCTGGAATTTAGGTTAAAGCTTGAAATTGTAACTACTTGGTTTCACAACAAATATCTGTCTAACTGAACAGTTCTCCTGTATTAGGTTAACAAATACGAGCCTCTTGTAATTCCAGAACGAAACATGAGAGACCGTGAAGACGTTAAGATTGGGCGTTTTTTAAATAAACAACCATTAAAATAATGTGATAAAAAGCTAATTATTTCGAGTATATGTATAAATATTTACCTTAATTATGTTTAACATGCTGGGAAATATTGAAATGGACCTTGAAAGTGACGTACAAGTGCTTTAATTCCACCTTATAAAGGTGTATGAACCCTGAAAACGTGACTTTGTTCATTGCGCTGAAGCGCGGCGCGAAGTTACAACGTAAGTTGTTGAACGGGGGTGGCAAACGTAACACTCGTGATGGAGTGTTTTTTCAATAGCCCTGAAATAAATGCTACGGTTTTGTTTTGGTCCGTATCCAGTTAATCAGGAATGAGATTGGGTCCGGACAGGACTGCGTTCGGGTCCGGATCGCGGTCCGCCAGTTGAGTACCCCTGGTTTATACAAACTTTTATTGCAGAACCACACAGATTTGCCAACATCTAATAAAGACGCAAATACGCACCCAGGATCGGAACTCCTTTATTGTTCATGGTCTCGGGCGGAGACCCTTTGTAACACTTTCACGAATCGCCAGGATTTGTCAGAATCCTTTAAGGGAGATAACTCTCCAACAATTGAGATCAACTTGTTAACACAGCCGACGGATTGATTACACTTTGAGACGGGTTCATGCACTTACGAGGCTGCCGTGTGAGTTTGGCTGCTGTAAAGTGATGTTAGAGCTCCCCTTGTGGCCATTTTGCCAATCAATGGGCCGACGTCGATGGGTGTTGTGAAACAGGGATGGGAATTATGGCCCTTTTATGGAGCTTTTTTAGTGTCACCAGAACCTGAACCTGAAATCATTATTACTTGAAAAAACAGTCTGTAAAATCCTTTCAGGTATGCAAAAATTCAGGTTCAGGTCGAAATTCAGGTTCGGGTCAAAAATTCAGGTTCAGGTCGAAATACAGGTTCGGGTCGAAATTCAGGTTCAGGTTGAAATTCAGGTTCAGGTTGAAATGCGGTTCATCCGGGATACGTAGGATGAGCAAACAAACTCAGAGCTAATTGAACTGCATCTGGCCAATCACAAAACACATCAGAGGTTATTGGGAGGCGCGTCTTTCTGCTAAATTTCCTGTAAGAGTGCGGTCCCTGTTTGGCGTGTGTAAGTAGCATGTAAGCAGCACGAAAGTGACCACTGTGCCACATAATCGTGGCACTTATTGTGGCCAGTGCTGCGTGACTGTGGTCTCCGTTGTCCAGAAACGCCGCCTGTCTCTGCTGACAGACATCTAAAGAGTCTTGGGTGACTCTGCGTATCGGCCACTCGCTTAAATCATCCCGACGAGCTCCGAATCGCCACTTGTTGAAATGAAGATGGTTCATAACTTTTGTTTGAAAATTATGTTGAGTGAAATACTAGCCGACATCCAGCTAGACAGCTCTATATTACTTGTTCAGAATACTGTTTAGCGATAACGTCGAATTAAGATTATAGGTACGTGAATCTACAGTGGTAGACCGTTAATGACAGCACTAAATTTAAAGGGTTTATTATTATAGATTGAAGGTTATCAGTGAATGTTCCTCCACGCCATCAGCGTAATTTAAACCTCTGCGAGCGAGTGGCATCGCATTTAGTATTTGTGCAATTTGTAGTATATTTCGCTTTGTATTGGTTTCTATTGTTAGTCTAGATTGTCAGCCGAGCGGCTCCCGACATAATCGTTAAACAGCATCCTGAACACGTAGTTTGGAGCTGTCGGTTAGCTCCGAATCGTTCACCCAACATAAATTAACAAACAAAAAATATAAACCATCTTCATTTCCACGAATCTGTAACGAGGCTTGCGCCACGGAGCGAGGAGACGGACACAATCGCTGAGATGAGCGAGATTTAATACGGGGAATACCAAAAGCAGAGTCGTATATACAGGCATGGGTCATAACAAGCAGGCAGTCCAGACATGAAACACGAACTGACATCTTGAGACAAGAACAGGGAAGACTTACGGACTAGGGATCAAACAGGTTGACAGAACAACGCACGAACCGACGGAATGACAAAATAAACAAAGCACGGAGAAACAGCATGGACAAAGTAGACAAAATCACAAATACCAGACTGGGGAATGACGGGACTTATATACAATGACATTAAACGAGGGGCAGGTGACGGTAATAACGAGGGGCGTGGTAATAAACAAGGAAACACGAAGACAAACGAGCGGGGCGGGATAACGGGCAAGGAATAACAGAAAACACGAGGAACAGACATTGGAGTGACAGCGGGGAGAGGGGGGCGTAGCCCTACGTGACAGTACCCCCCCTCAAAGCGTGCCACTCCGGGGCACGCAAGGGCAGACAGGACAGGGAAACGGACCAGGACAGGACAAAGCAGGACAAGGAGACAGAGGCAGGACAGAGACAGGGGAACCAGAGACCGGCCAGGAGCTGGGCTAGGGTATGGTGTCACAGGCAGGGACAGGGCGAGGCACGGGAGCAGGACTGGGAACAGACACGGGAGTCGGGCCAGGGGACAGGGCAGAGGAGAACACGGAGGCAAACACGGCTTGGACAACAGTGACAGGGACAGGAACAAGGTGAGTGACAACGCGGGGAACAGACACGGGGACCGGGACAGAGACGACACCACCAGACACAGGCACAGGAACGGGCACAAGGACACGAACAGGTACACACACAGGGACTGGGACCAACACAAAACCAGGGACAGAACAAGGGAGCAAGGGGAACACGGGCAACAAGACAGGAGTACAGGGCAGAGCAGGGGGCACACAAAGTCCAGGCCCAATAGAGGGCAGCACAGTCTCTGGGGTTACAGGCGCGGGCGGGCAGCGGGCACAGGAGCAGGCAGACAGGCAGCGGGAACAGGCAGCGTCCGCTGGCGGGCAGCGGGAACAGGCAGCGTCCGCTGGCGGGCAGCGGGAACAGGCAGCGTCCGCTGGCGGGCAGCGGGAACAGGCAGGGTCCACTGGCGGGCAGTGGGAACGGGAGCCGGCATGGACGACCTCTCCTGGGTCGCAGGGACAGGAACAGGCACGGACTGCCTACGGGCAGCGGGGACAGGAACAGGCACGAACTGCCTACGGGCAGCGGGGACAGGAACAGGCACGAACTGCCTACGGGCAGCGGGGACAGGAACAGGCACGAACTGCCTACGGGCAGCGGGGACAGGAACAGGCACGAACTGCCTACGGGCAGCGGGGACAGGAACCTGAGGTGAGGAGATGCACTCGGGGGGCGGAGCCGCCAAGCCGACGTCCTCGGGGGGCGGAGCCGCCAAGCCGACGTCCTCGGGGGGCGGAGCCACCAAGCCGACGTCCTCGGGGGGCGGAGCCACCAAGCCGACGTCCTCGGGGGGCGGAGCCACCATACTGACGTCATCGGGGGGGCGTGTCCGCCAAGCCGACGTCCTCGGGGGGCGGAGCCACCATACTGACGTCATCGGGGGGCGTGTCCGCCAAGCCGACGTCCTCGGGGGGCGGAGCCACCATACTGACGTCATCGGGGGGGCGTGTCCGCCAAGCCGACGTCCTCGGGGGGCGGAGCCACCATACTGACGTCATCGGGGGGGCGTGTCCGCCAAGCCGACGTCCTCGGGGGGCGGAGCCACCATACTGACGTCATCGGGGGGCGTGTCCGCCAAGCCGACGTCCTCGGGGGGGCGGAGCCACCATACTGACGTCATCGGGGGGCGTGACCGCCAAGCCGACGTGGCTTGTACTCCCCCCCAAAAAATACTTGGGGGTGTCGTGTGGAGTAGCCAGCGGGATCAGCGGCGGTAGGTCCTCTTCCTCAGGGTCCTGGGTGAGCCTGGAAGAATACACAGACACACACGCCCCTCGGTGGCTCTCTCTGCGATGGCTCCGCCTCCTCTGAGGCGTCGGGAGCTCGCAGCAGCCATTGAGAGCCGACCGAGGGTTAAGCCAAAGCTCGTCTGTGCATTCCCTCCGTCTGCCCGCTGCTTGCACCACAGGTTGCTCACCCCTGTGGCGTTCGTCAAGCAGGGCAGACTCACAGCGCTCAAAAGGAGTCTCGTCGCGAAAGCCAGTAGTGAAAGACTGCGCTTTCTTCGATCTGCGACGAGACTTCCTTGTTCCCACAGCGCCAGGGGTATTCCTGTCTCCGGCTCGTTCGCGCTGTAACACATGAGAGTTAAACGGCACGGAAGCAGCCAACAACTCGTTACAGCGACTAAACTCACCGGAGTCTCGCTCTCTCGCTGTGTCCTGGTTTGATTCGTGATTATGTAACGAGGCTTGCGCCACGGAGCGAGGAGACGGACACAATCGCTGAGATGAGCGAGATTTAATACGGGGAATACCAAAAGCAGAGTCGTATATACAGGCATGGGTCATAACAGGCAGGCAGTCCAGACATGAAACATGAACTGACATCTTGAGACAAGAACAGGGAAGACTTACGGACTAGGGATCAAACAGGCTGACAGAACAACGCACGAACCGACGGAATGACAAAATAAACAAAGCACGGAGAAACAGCATGGACAAAGTAGACAAAATCACGAATACCAGACTGGGGAATGACGGGACTTATATACAATGACATTAAACGAGGGGCAGGTGACGGTAATAACGAGGGGCGTGGTAATAAACAAGGAAACACGAAGACAAACGAGCGGGGCGGGATAACGGGCAAGGAATAACAGAAAACACGAGGAACAGACATTGGAGTGACAGCGGGGAGAGGGGGGGCGTAGCCCTACGTGACAGAATCCTACAAATGCGATGCCACTCGCTCGCAGTGGTTTAAATGACGCTGATGGCGTGATGAACGTTCACTGATGAACAATCTGTAATAAATCTGGGGTGGGTTTCCCGAAACGTTCGTAGCGCTAAGTACTTCGTAACCTCGTATGAAACGTATGAGGTTAAGAAGTACTTAGCGCTAAGAACGTTTCGGGAAACTCACCCCTGTTTTATGTTGTGTCGTGGGGGCGTGGTGTTATCAGTTGGAGGACACTTGCTGAGAAGAGCATTTTATATAAGGGGTTTCACATTTAACATTAACTTAACTACGTTAATATTGTTGAGCTGAGCCACAGGCAGCGCCCTTCTCTGGCTGAATCCTGGGTGTGTCTCCCAGCCAGGAAGCAACAGACTGTCCTGTCCCAGGTGACAATGATTTAATGATTAGTCTGAAGGTTTCACTCACAGGGCAACAAGCAATGTTTGGAGAAATGCTGGGGAAATTGACACTGTGGGATTAAGAGACTTGGTTCAAAAGGAAGAAGGAGCAGGTGAGCTAGGAATTGTTTTAAAAGCCTTTTGATTAGTGTTGTTTCAATCAGATTAAATGTCTAATACCAAAATCATAAGATTTAAAATAATGTATGTCGTAATTGAGAGATTTATTGATTAATTAAGATGAGTAATGTGTGTTTAAAAAATTGCTGATGAATAAATTTGCTAAATGGGAATTTATAAAATGCTAGAAACGTAAGATTAAAAATGAACGTTGGACAGCACTTTAAATATATTTGATTTGGGTTATTGCGTTATGTTTAAATTTCGGTTTGTGCTTTCTTGTTTGTGCTTAAAAGGTTTTTCACCTGCTACTATTGTGATCTTGACAACTTTCAAATAAAAGAGGAAAAGAAAGAGGTGATTCTTGGTCATTGAGTGAAGTCCAGTTCAAATTCTTCTGAAGCAATCCACCCTTTCAAGTGGGGGAAACCTGCAGTTTAAACCTAAAAAGTAGGAAGCACTTGACAAATATAATAGAAGACACACGGACAGCACGACTAAAGGCATGACTAAACTAGACGACACCACAAACCACTACAGCGACACAACACAGATGACTAAAGCGAACATACCAGAGAATGAGTACAGATAAACACGAAAAAACTCAAACTTACCCATGCACAGTGGCTAAAGTGCTAAAGTGCTAAAGCACCACCAACTCTGCCCTTTATCAACGAAAGTGCCGTTTTGAAACTTCGTTTTTTATTATTATCATCATCATTTTACTGAGGTCGGTTGGAAATGATCTTTTGAAAACCTGAGCGATTAAAAACAATGCCCTGAAATGAGCCACCACCTCGCACACACCCGACCTCTCTCTTCCTTTAACACCAGATGCGCTGCAGCAGCAGTTCAGTTCAGCGAGTGGAAGGAAGCGTCTTCAGCACAGCACACACGGTCACAGATAGACTTCTTCTCCCATCCCCACCAGCCAGGTCACATACACATCAAGTCAAGTCGTATCGTTTGCCCTCTAAGCCCAACGTGAAATAATTTTGTTGTGCAGTAAAATGTCTCATACAGCACCAAACTACTAAGCATTTTTAGCCGACTGGTCACCTGATAAACTCGTCGCTCTAGCCCAAATCAATGATAGATGACGTGAGGATGACCACATACAAATAATTAAGTGTAGCCAGTGGTACTTGGGGCTGTGGTTAATGGGTTGCGAGTCGGCATTGGCTGAGCTTCCCGGGTTTTTTTGTGGACAGGCCGATATATGGGCAGCTACGGGGTCCTGTTAGCAGAAGTAGCTAAGCTAGCCAAACCTACGGCGTGTGTGGGATCAGCGCGAGTCACTGCAACGAAGCCAGAGTTTGAGACTGAGAGGCTGGTTGGAGCTGCGTGTGCGTGAGTGCTGGCTTGTGTGTATTGCAGCACAGAGAGTAACACAGAGCTCAGAAGTAACTAAAGGTATGTTGCGGTGTAATCCCCCCCCCCTTTGTGTGTTCTTTTTATCTTAAATATTTGACTAGTAATTTAGCCTTGTGCTTAGGCTAGCTGAGAACTGCACTATGGTCATAAGAAGTTGACTGGGAGAACGATAGAATTGCTGCCTGTGAATGGGGTATGTATCTTTTAACATCCGTCTGATACTGTGCATATTTTAATAGACTGATGGATTTAACTCATTGATATGGTGCTTGTGTCATGTATTTTCTTGTTGGACCATTTAATGCTATGACTGGTGAAGACTGTTAGTAGATTGTTTAAAGCTAACATGCTATGTTCTCTTGCCCCTTCCGTTAAACAGATTCCAGTGTGTTTTAATGGGGCTAGCTGCTGTTTTCTTTTTGTTTTAATTTCTTTTATGTAGCTGTTTTTACTAGGTCACTACGGGTTTTATGATTAGATGTGAAATATAAGTGCGGTTTTCTTTTTCCAAACACTTAGGTTTATTTTTAACAATTTTAACCACTGCTCTGACTCCTAGAGTATATAACAATTGTTTAATTGTTATTTGTATTGATATTTTGCCTAAGGGGGGGTCTGGCTACAACTAAATATATCATAGGTTTATTTAGATCCGGGTAATGAGACCGCTATATACTCAGTAATTGTAGTGGTGTGCAGTGATCACTCATTTGATTTGCAGTGGAATTTTCTTATTACTAGTATTGGGTTTTCTTTAGTTTTTTGGAAGTATAGTCACTACTGAGTGGTTTAGCTGTCCCATCCCTAACCCGGATATTTTCCGTTATGATTAGTTGTTTATTTATATTTAGTTGGTAATTAAAGATTTCTGTTTTATTATTTTATTTGAGATTTACAATCATTATTTCTCTTGCTTGCCTGTCAACCTTGTGTGACCAAATTCTGTAATAAAGGAAATTTATATTTTTCTTGAAGCAACCTGTGTGTATCGATATTTCAGAGCTCCCCTTGCTCTAGGAATAAACTAAGGGGTGGCGTAGTCGGATTTTGTTAAATAGCCAAAAAGGGGGTTACGGGCCACATAAGGTAGAGTTTGCAAATCTGTGTTAAGCTGAACGTTTTCTGTTGTATACGTTTTGTTAGGCAACATAAATGAACACATTCGTTTGTGAAAGAAGAAACGGGAAGTTCCCCATTACCTGTGAAAAATGCCCATCTGCATTCGTGTAATGACAACAGTCAGTAGCCTATAACTCCTTCTCATACATTTTGGTCTTTTTACTGTCTTAATTGTAGGCCTATATTGATTTACTAATTGCAAAATATATGCAACAAGGCCTGCAGACAGTGGAGGGTAAACAGAAGTTAACTGAAGGACTTAACAATGACTGTATATAGTTAATATTGGATATGGATTTTATCAGTTGGCGGTGTGACTTTTTTTTCATTGAAAACTCACGTTTAAAGAATGTTACTAATAAAAGTCAAATTTCATTCAACATGCGCTTGTAGTTTTTTTATAATGAATTGTTCCACGTGCGCTAAAAAGTCCCCTTCACCCCCCCCCCCCCCCCCCAGTACTTGCCCCCCAAAATGTCTGTGCACGCCACTGTCTCAGATGATCACTCAACTTCAGCTCACATCTCAGGCACCGCTGTCTTGATAACGTACGTTCTTACACAGCAAAATCAGCAGAGTTAAATATTTGGTGTTGATGAAATATTTGAGAGTAGAGAGTCAATCTGACTATTGCCCGAGTTAATCCAACTCTGAACAGAGTCTCATCTCTGTGGTTTTACTCCCAACTCCCAAAAAAAAGTGTCAATATAAAGTGTTAAACAAGCTCTCCTTTAAAATAACTCAGTGTAAGTATAAGGAATGCCACCTGATCTTCCCTAACCAGCCTCACCTGCCTCATCACCACACCCCCTTTCAGTCACACTTGTACACCTTCCCCAGCACGTCTCAGTCGCGAAGTATTCTTGACTCATGCCACATACCGAGCGTTTCTATTTCCTGTTTGATCTCCCGTGTTCTGACCCTTGCTCACTCCCTAGACCTCGTCTCCTCCCTTGCCCTTCTGTACCTCCTGGATTCTGCTCTCCCGTTACGACCCTGGACCGTCACGACCACCCCAAGAGAACGTTACCGCTGCTAATGCTAGTGATCTACTGGTCATTCTCTGTGTGTGTGATTTATGTAAATAAAAGCGACCTACTTCCGCATTTGGATCCCTCTCCGCCTGGTCAATTCGTTACATCAGCTTACATATTTCAGATCCTTTGATAAGTAGTTCTCCAATGAGAATGATAAAAGAGCTTGCATAGTGCCATATTGTTATATGTTGAAAATATGAGTGTCATTCTGTATTTTTAATGGTTTTATTTTATGTGGTGCACATGATGAGAAAATGATAAAACATGTAGTATGTGATTCTATTTTTCAAGTTAAATTGAATTAATTGCACACCCAAAGCTGCAGTATGCAAATCAATATCAGCATGGTAAATCAGTTGAGAAAAAATTGACACTGTAAGGTAGTCGGTTTATAACACTGGACTCTGGTGCTGAAAAGTTTGAACACTGAGTAGTGTTGCACAGTGGTACATTTTAACTTTTGTAGTTAAAAATAACTCTATTGCAGTGTAATTACTACAACACTTTGAAAAGTGTTAAAATAACACCCTGGGGTGTGGACCCATATAGACACTTTAAAAGTGTTGAAATTAACTCCCATAGAGTTATTTTGTGTCTTTCGAATTTGCTGTGTACTGGGAACTCAAGGTTTGTAACATGTATCTAAATGATTAGTTTTTAACTGATAAAGGACAGCAGATATAACACGTTACTCTGCACTCTCACCACTTTGTACGTTAAGTTTGTACTTTGTACATTTTGTAAAAGCACTTGTGATTGTTAATTGACTCGACAAACTTCTCCGTGGTCTGAACCCAATTTAGCATACTGAGTTGCACGGACGTAATTTTGGGGGGGGACGGGGGGGGGCATGTCCCCCCACTTTTTCAAAAGCCGGCTTTGGTCCCCCCCCCCGTTTTTACGATTAAAACCAAATATTTAAATAGCGACGAATCTATGTCCCCCCACTTTTGAAATCAAAATTACGTCCATGCTGAGTTGGATTATCTATCCTGAGATGTGCTCGCAAATTGGTAACATTCCCACCTTTGGTGGTGATCCGTTATTTGCTTAGATGACACTCAACATCTAACGGTTCTCCGTGTCTCCGTCTGCTTGGAAATCAAAATATTGTTTATAAAGTTCAACATATGTGAGTAGTCTTACCTTCTTTTATCACAAAGCCTTGTCTTCGATAGTTGCTTTAAAGAAGAAGGCTTGATTATCACCAGCGTTCTGTACCGGCTGCCCTGCTTGTCAGATGTGCAGAGCGAACCCGGTGCTGTATTTATGAGGAACAAAGGTCCCACCTCCTCCACTGTAAAGGATAACGAAGGGAAATTCATTGTTCGGAGTTCGTTGTCATACTGTTTTATGATTGCAAACATCAAGAAAGTAGAGTAAGCCCTGCTCAGAATGAGAGGAATATTATGTTGGAATAAATGTGAAATTAGGACGTAATAAAAGAAAACGCTATGCTAACTAGAATGGTGATTTATGGTGATATAAATTTAAACTTAAACCATAAAATGTAACTTTTCGAACTTCAAACTCCATGTGGATTTTCTTAAGTTAATTATTTACTAGACATCGAATATGTACCTAACATATACATTACATATAGGCCTATGGAATAAACTCACGATTATTTTGTAAGATAACAGAGGATGGTGAGTTTAGATGGATTTAATGTTTAACTCTGGGACATTTTCCAACCATCAAAGATAACAGATGATATGTGGAAGCCCATTTTCGCCGCTTGAAGTCCATACAGTATCTCATAATTATGAGTATCTTTATTTAGTATCTATATATAGCAGGCGTACTCAACTAACTTTGTCCGCGGTCCAATTTTGGCAGATACCTGTGCCCTGAGGTCCGGTGCGGCGGGGGTGGCGAACGTAAGTTGTTGAGCGGGGGGGGGGGGCGCGGGGGGGGCGCGAACGGTGGAGGCGTTTATACTTTCGCGAGCGTCACTGCAGTGTTCTCCGAAACGATAGGCGTTTTGTCCGAAACGATATGTGGTAGAAACACCCCTCAAAACAGGGGAATGAACATTTACCTGACCAATTTTAATGTTGCTATATGTTTCAGGTTTGAAAAGTGCTGGAATTTAGGTTAAAGTACTTTAAAATGCTTGAAATTGTAACTACTTGGTTTCACAACAAATAGTTGTCTGACTGAATAGTTCTCTTGTATTAGGTTAACAAATACGAGCCTCTTGTAATTCCAGGACGAAACATGAGAGGACGTGAAGATTGGGCGTTTTTAAAATAAACAACCATTAAATAATGTGATAAAAAGCGAATTATTTCGAGTATATGTATAAATATTTAACTTAATTATGTTTAACATGCTGGGAAATATTGAAATGGACCTTGAAAGTGACGTACAAGTGCTTTAATTCCACCTTATAAAGGTGTATGAACCCTGAAAACGTGACTTTGTTCATTGCGCTGAAGCGCGGCGCGAAGTTACAAAATTCGAGAGGTGCACGACCTCTCGAACCGACAGCGCGCGAGGCACACGCGGAGCCACAGCGATTACGTCATTTTCGCCACGCGGACCCTCGCGCCGCTCGCGAAGCGTCAACCAGGCATTCTTGTTGTTGAGGGTTGGTGGCGAACGTAAGTTGTTGAGCGGGGGTGGCAAACGTAACACTCGTGACGGAGTGTTTTTTCAATAGCCCTGAAATAAATGCTACGGTTTTGTTTTGGTCCGTATTCAGTTAATCAGGAATGAGATTGGGTCCGGACAGGACTGCGTTCGGGTCCGGATCCGGACCGCGGTCCGCCAGTTGAGTACCCCTGATATATAAGATATGGAGATACTAAGTCATAATTGTGTGATTCTAAGCCAATTATGAAATACTAAGACATATGTAGAGGATGGGAAATTACAGGAACCTTTACTTCTAAACTTTTCTAATACTGTGTTGTGTTTGGTCAGTAGAGCCTCTGACCAATAAGAGCTTGTGGGAGGCGGGACGAGAGAGGAGAGAGAAGGTAAAGGGGAGAACCACGCGCTGATAAGAGCGATAAGCTGCATTTTTTTCTGGAAAGAAATATAAAAAAAGCCCAAACTCTGAAGAGAACCGAAAGTGTTTTTCGAGTCGGTTTAAGAGTACAACCGGACTTTCACTACGAGAGAGCCCAGTCTTTTTCTGTCGCATGCAGAGTGGTGTGTCGGGAGAGAAGGAAAAAAGTGGGGTGAGCAGCGTGCGTGAGTAGAGGGGGACATTTTTTTTTGTGTTTAATGTCTCCCTGAGTTGCACGCGAGACCGTTTGGTGCATTTTTTTGCAGGTGTTACGAGTTTGGGATTACGTTCAGTGACGCAAAGTTGTGCAGAGCTTGGGTGTTCGCCCATTAAGCCTCATGATATTCCTGTGTGTTTTTTTAGTTGAAAAAGGCATAGTCCGTTCGTGTTAAGACGACTGCATACTGTTTTTTTTTGGGTTTTTTCTGCATATATCTGGAATTTTTGCTCCGTGCACGGTTGTCACGCTGGCGGACTGTGGAGCTGGGCTGCAGGTCGAACAGGAGAAGAACTGTCGAGAGTTTAATTTTGCCGCGAGTGACTGAGAGAGCCTCGTGGGGGAGGGCCTCTGCCTGCGCCATCTCCCCGTGTATGCGGCCGTTAGGGAGTGGGAGCCGGAGCACCGCTGCTTCTCATCTTCTGACCCGTTTTAAAGTCTAAGGTACCCTGCAACACAGACATCTTCCAGCATCTGTCCAAGTAATACAGACTGGCCACCGTCATTTGAATTCTCTAAGGAATTTTTTAATGTGACCGTACCGCGGGATGCTTCAAAGAGGGACATTAAGCAGGCTTTGGAGCATAGTCTTGTGCGCGACGGCATTTTGCCTGATCGCGGTGGCGTTCCGAGTTTACTTCCGCTGCCGGGTGAGTCCGTAGCGGATGACGCCGGTGAACGGGTAGGTAGTGTACATGTGGATTCTGTGTTGGGTGTTTCTGTGACTGATCCTATGCTTGCGATAAAGTTAAAAGAACTAGAGTTGGAGATAAAGCGACAGGAGCGCGAGGTTGAGTTATTACGTGTTCGTGCTTTGCAGATTGAGGCGGATAAGGAAATTGCATTGAAACGGCTGGCTATGGATGCTGGGCGACCTGTTCCATTACCACGTAAGACTGCTCCGTCGGCTGCAGGCAGTCCTATTCCGGGAAGTTCCCCAGAGCCTCATATGTGCTCCCCGAGAGCGCGGAGAGATATACCGGTACCCTTACCTCGTTCTGTCTCCGCCCCTGCGTCTTTTGATGTTAGTCGACAGATCAGTTTGGTTCCTGCATTTAGGGAGCAGGAGGTTGATGCTTATTTTTCCATCTTTGAGCGAATTGCAACAACACTTCAGTGGCCCAAGGAACTGTGGTCTCTTATGCTTCAGTGTAAACTGACAGGGAAGGCTCAGGAGGCATGTTCCTCTCTGTCACTAACACAAAGCATAGATTATGACATGGTAAAAGCAGCTGTGCTGAGGGCCTATGAGTTGGTGCCTGAGGCATACCGACAGAATTTCAGAGGCTCAGTAAAGAACCCCAACCAGACATACACTGACTTTGCAAGGGAGAAGACTTTATTATTCGAAAAATGGTGTACCGCCAGTAACGTCACAACGTTTGAGCAATTAAAGGAGTTAATCCTGATCGAGGAGTTTAAAAATTGTCTTCCTGAGAATGTGGTGATTTACTTAAATGAACAGAAAGCCTGTAGTGTGGCAGTGGCGGCCACGTCCGCTGATGAGTTTGTCCTAACACATAAAACTGTGTTTTCTCCTTCGTCTCGCAGCAGGTGTACGCCTCCAAATCGAGGTGTTAAGAGTGTTACAGTTACGTCTTCATCACCGTCGGAAGCGGCTAGAGACACTAGGCAGTGTTTTTACTGTCATGCACCAGGACATGTAATCGCCGCTTGTCCAGTGTTGAAGCGTAAGGCGTTGCGAAATCCAGGCGCGATCAAGAAAGTGAACGCTGTGAGTAGAGTGCCTTCAGTTGTTTCCTCGGTTCCTGACGTGGACCCCGTGTTTCAACCGTTTATTTTTAAGGGATGTGTGTCTTTGTCGGAGATGAGTGAGCAGAAACGACCTGTAAAGGGGTTGAGAGATACGGGTGCTTCAGTTTCGTTAATTTTGAAGTCTGTACTGCCATTTTCTGAGGAGTCGTACTGTGGCACCGATGTCCTCATTAAGGGTGTTGAGCTTGGAGTTTTGCGGTTTCCCCTTCATACAATGTTTTTAGAGGCAGCAACATTTACGGGGATAGTTAAGGTCGCGGTTTGCTCGGAACTACCGGTAAGCGGAGTTTCGTTTATATTAGGAAATGACATAGCGGGTGGTGTAGTGTTGGTTCCGGAGGTTGTCGAACAGCCTATTACTGACGTTGCTTTGGACACTCCGGAGTATTTCCCCGCTTGTGTATTGACTCGGGCACAGGCTGCCAAACTCGGTGAGGTTCCCTTACGGGACACTTTTATGTCCAAGTTATCTGTATCTGAGTTAAATAAACCTGTTGATGCCCTTGATTCTGCCTCCTGTGGAGCACCCAGTTACTACACCTGCTGGTGTGACGGCATCACACGCCCAACCTACGTACTCCGATACTGAGACTTCGATGTCTGATCTTTTGTCGCGGGCAGATTTAATTAAAGCACAGAACACAGACCAAACGCTAATACAATGTTTTGAGCGTGTTGACAACGGGAGCTTTTCGCCGGAGTATCAGAACGCGTACTTCATTCGGGATGGGGTATTATTACGAAGTTGGGTTTCCCCTAAAGAAGGGCATGAGTCGGTTACACAGGTGGTGGTTCCACGTCAGTATCGTTCACACATTTTATCTTTGGCCCATGATCATCCTTTGGCAGGCCACTTAGGCATTCGAAAAACCACACAGCGTGTTTTGCAGCATTTCTTTTGGCCGTCTGTTTCTAGTGATGTGGCGAATTATTGCCGTACATGTGATGCATGCCAGATGGTTGGTAAACCAAACCAGGTTATTCCCCCGGCTCCGTTGTGTCCCATTCCTGCAGTGGGTGAGCCATTTGAGAGAGTCTTGATAGACTGTGTCGGTCCTTTGCCGAGGACTCGTGCTGGAAATCGCTATATTTTTACTCTTATGTGTGCGGCTACACGCTATCCTGAGGCCATTCCCCTTCGTTCGCTTCGCTCAAAGGCCATAGTAAAAGCTCTGATAAAGTTCTTCTCCACTTTTGGTTTACCGATATGTATACAGTCCGATCAGGGCACTAATTTTACGTCTCGTCTTTTTACTCAGGTAACCCAGGAATTAGGCATCCAACACCAGTTTTCTAGTGCGTACCATCCCGAGTCACAAGGTGCATTAGAGCGGTTCCATCAGACTTTTAAAAACATGTTACGGACCTATTGCTTGGAATCTGAGAAGGATTGGGACGAAGGCGTGCCCTTACTTTTGTTTGCAGTTCATGATTCAGTACAGGAGTCTCTTGGATTTAGTCCAAACACTCTGCTTTTTGGACGTTGTGTACGAGGGCCCCTTTTAGCGTTGTATGAACGGTGGTTGGCTACTCCACGACCTCGGGCAACTTCTGTGTGTGACTATGTTAAGCGTCTTCGAGACCGTCTGAGTCTTGTTCGTAAGGTGGCAAAGAACAACCTGTGTGAGTCGCAGGTGGCGATGAAAAACAGGTTTGACAAAAAGGCGAAGAGTCGGGAATTTAAAGTCGGTGAGCGAGTGCTTGCACTGTTGCCTGTGGTTGGTTCTTCCCTTCGAGCGCGGTTTTCTGGTCCATATGTCATTCAGTCCAAACTGTCAGCTACCAATTATGTTATTGCCACTCCTGACCGAGGTAAGAAGACTCGGTTATGTCATATTAACATGCTGAAGGCGTATCATGACCGATCGGAGGAAATGCGTCCAGATCAGATAGTTCCATCAGTCTCCGTTTCACCCACTACTCTGTCTTCTGTTTCTCTCACCATGTCCGTGGAGTACGCACCTGAACAGGACAACTTGCATCTGGGTCGTAACTGTTTGCCTTGTGCCCGGCTTCCAAACTCCGAGGCTCTCCTCCATCTCTCTGAGAAGTTGGCAGAGTTGCCCAGCACAGCACAGAACGACCTGAGTGATTTAATACAGAGTTATCCGACGTTGTTCGTTGATGTACCTCTACGTACCACCTTGTTACAACATGATATCGATGTGGGAGAGCATCTACCTATCTGTCAACATCCGTACCGCGTCAACCCTCAAAAGCGGTCGCAGATGGCACAAGAGACAAAATATTTGTTGGAGAACCATTTTGCCATTCCTAGTGTTAGTCCGTGGTGTTCGCCTTGCATTCTGGTACCCAAACCTGATGGATCGTTTCGATTTTGCACCGACTATAGAAAGATCAATGCCATCACTACACCTGATTCGTTTCCGATCCCTCGTATGGAAGACTGCGTTGATAAAATTGGCACGGCTCAATATGTGAGTAAATTAGACCTACTAAAGGGATATTGGCAGGTCCCGTTAACAAAAAGAGCATCTGTCATATCTGCTTTTGCTACTCCAGATCAGTTTTTGCAGTACACCGTGATGCCTTTCGGTTTGAGAAATGCCCCTGCTACATTTCAGCGGCTCATGCTTATGGTGTTAGGTGATGTTTCAAATTGTGAAGTTTATCTCGATGATGTGGTGGTCTTTTCATCCATCTGGGTGGAACATATGAAGGCATTAGACACTGTTTTTAAGAAGCTACGAGACGCTTCTTTGGTTTTAAATCTGGAGAAATGTGAATTCGGTCGCAGTGAGGTGATCTATCTGGGGAAACTGGTCGGAAATGGCAAGGTCCGTCCCCTGGATGCCAAGGTTCGGGCTATTGTCGATTTCCCTGTTCCTCGGGACAAACGACAGCTACGGCGATTTTTGGGTATGGCCGGCTTTTATCGTTGTTTTTGTCGAAACTTCTCCTCGATCGTAGTGCCTCTTACTAACATGCTTGGAAAAACTGCTGTATTTGTGTGGTCGCTGGAATGTCAGCGAGCTTTCGATTTGATAAAAACCCTGTTATGCTGCACACCTGTTCTTGTGACTCCGGATCACTCACGACCTTTTAAGATGGAAGTGGATGCTAGCAATACGGGCGCCGGTGCAGTTCTTATACAAGAGGATGACCAGGGCTTGGATCATCCGATTTGTTATTATTCTAAAAAGTTTTTAAAACACCAACTAGCTTACAGCACTGTGGAGAAGGAGGCCTTGGCATTGCTCCTCGCTTTGCAACACTTCGAGGTCTATGTGGGTGGAAGTTCCGTACCTGTGATTGTTTTTACAGACCATAACCCCCTTACGTTTTTAAGCACTATGGCGAATAAGAATCATCGTTTGATGAGATGGTCTCTGATAGTACAAGGGTTTAACCTTGTCATTAAACACAAGAAAGGTAAAGACAATGTGGTCGCTGATGCCCTGTCCCGGTGCTGATTCTGCAGGTGTTTGTTGGTTTTTCTGTTTGTTTTGTGGTTCCTTTGTTTTGGAAGCCACATTTTATGGGAGGGGGTGTTAGGTCCTGATATGCGAGATGAGTTATTACTGTACACATTGTACTAATCTCTTGCGGGAGCGTGATGAGATATTACTGCATGATTGTGCTGCTCTCCCGAGGGAGCGTGGTGTGCTGTGGAATGTGTGTTGTGTTGTAATTTCTTTCAGGTGCACCCGGGATGATGGGGTCACATGGCTCTGGGTGGTGCCTGACAGGTCAATCCACAGCTTCCTATAAAAGGCTTCCTGGAAGTGAAGACGACAGGAGAGAGTGGCAGGCTCTCCTCGTTTGATCTCCCTGTTTTGGGGTTGATTTTGGATTATACACATCTGCTAACTGTAATCGAGACTTGTTAGACTGCCCCTTGTTCTTGTGTGTGTGTGGTGGACTGTGTCTCTGTTTTTGCTTAGTTGTGTTTGTAATGTAAGTGTTCTCCTTTATTTTCTTGGTTGTTGTTGTTAATGTTTAAAAGAAGTCGCTTAGCACCAGGTAGGGTAGGCCGCTGTTTGTTTTGTAGTTTAGTTTTCTTTTCTCGTTTTCAGCGTGGCCTACCTGAAGTCAGTGGTGCTAAGCCAATGCTTGTTACACCTTGCATTTTCATGTTGTCTAAATATATATTATTGGATCAGTTAAAGTGTTGTCGGTTCCCCTTTATTTATTTCACTCCTCAATCACTCCAACATTCATTCGCTGTTACCGTCTGACCTAGACCGGGCGGTAACAGAAGGAGTTTTTTTTGTGTTATTAAGTGAGAGACTGAGTTATTACATTATTGGGAAGAGATTATTTTTTTTGTATCTGTTGATTCAGTATAACTGTTATTCATATTTTTGAACAGTTTGGAGGGTAAAGCAATCTTCCAAGTTCTGAGGTTAAGGGTGCGTTACCTTACTGTGATTCATAATATTGTTGTTCGTTTCTGTGCTAAAAGGGAAGGTTATATAGGCTTATTTTTATTTCATTCTACACTGTATGGTCATTGAATATATTTTCTTTCTTATTTTCCTGGACTCAAACAGAGATACTTGAACTTAAAATATATATATATATAACTGGGAATAAATTGTCACAATTGTTTCACCTTTAATCGCCTACTTTGGGTGAGTATTTACCTAGGGGTAGGGGTGTCTCTCCTTCCCTGCTAGATTTGGGAGGCGGGTCTAACACAACACCTTTAGTTCACATTCAGATTGTGTTTTGCACTTCAGGGGGCTACCGTGGTACTGATATTTCCTGAAGCCCACCTCACCACCTCTTACATATTAACATTCATTCTCTAATTCAACAGGGGGGGGCACAAACATACTTGCTAAGGTGAGTATTGAGACTAAAATTATCAGGAGTGGGGACACAGATCCCGGCACCTCCTCGATTATCCTAGGTAAAGTACTGGAAGCTTATCCCCTACTAGGTGGGAAAAAACCCCGCCTATACATAATTATGAGATACCAAGTCATAAATATGAGATAGTGACCCTGCAAAAAAGAAGCTTTCGGTTATGATGCTGTAACGTGATGTTTCCTACAAAACTTCCCGCGACGACTTTTGTGCTCTACAAATAAAAGACGAATGTTAGACGAATAAAAAGATGTCTGTATAGCGATATAATCTTTTGAACTTAAAGGCGGCCCCAAAAGAAAACTGCAAAACAGTTTTGATTGAATAAAAATAACTAAGTCAAAATTTACCAGGGGTATGAATCATTTTAGGCAGCATTAAGCTTTCGCGTGCATGCACAAAATTATTTGAACTTTACACTCCACAGGGATTTCCTTAAGTCAATGATTTACAAAACATCGAATATGCACCTAACATATGTAACATATATGAAATAAACTCGCGATTACTTATTAAAGATAACAGGATATACGTGGAAGCCCATGTCCGCCGCTTGAAAATAAAGGCCATACAGTATCTCATTGGCTAATTATGACTTAGAATCTCATAATTATGACTAAGTATATAAGATACTGAGATACTAAGTGATAATTATGAAATACTAAGTCATAATTATGAGATATTATATGGATTTTTTTCTTCAAGTGACGGTACTAGGATTCTATAGATAGAGGATATTGACCCCGCAGAACAAGAAGCTTTAGGTTACGATGCAGTAACGTGATGTTTCCTACAAAACGTCAAATACGGTTTTAGTGCTCTGCGTGCAAATAAAAGAGGAATGTTAAACGAATAAAATCAAAGATGACTGGAGCCATAGTTTTTAACACGAATGGTGATATAGGCCCTACATAAGCTTTCGCGTACATGCATGAAACATTCGAACTTTAAACTCCATAGGGATTTCGATTATGTAACATATACATAACATGTATGAAATATACTCGTGATTAGTTATTAAAGATAACAGAGGATAGTGAATTTAGATTAATTTTCAAGATTGTATGTTAAACTTTGTTTGTTTTTTCGAACAAAGTCACTTGTGTACAAAAAATAAAAAATAACGAAAAAAATGTTATAAAGGTAAAATAATTTACCTTTATGGTTGGATCGTTTAACTGGAAACTCTCCGGTATTTTAGTTTTTCTAAAGTCGCCTTGTGTTGCATGAGAATACCTTCATGCAGGAATGCCACATGCTAAATCAAACAATATCACGTTCTTGCAACAAAGAAGGCGCACTTTAATCAAAATAGCAGTCTACGAGAAAGAACATCAGTCTATACCCCGAAACTACATTGAAGCTTAATAATTGACCCACAGAACAAGGGGCTTTCGGTTATGCACAGTCACGTGATATTTCCTACAACACTTTAGTGCTTTGGTGCTCTACAAATAAACTCATAGTTCAAGTTCTTCAGATCAGTGGAACGCTAAACCAGAAGTGATCAAGACCAGCGGCAGAATTCTGCTAAACTCCGAACTTTTTTGTTACAGTTTCTATTTGACTTTACCTGTGACAAAAGGTAAGAGTGTCCTATACCGCGTGTTTACCTGGAGATAGTCTGTTGTTTTGTGTGTACATTTTTGTTTTGTTGGTTTCTGGAGCTCATTGGTTTCATTTGTCCATCCAGATGGGCAGATATACGAGCGCGACGTGCGTGACGAACATTCAGTAATCGCGCGAAACAGGTCGATTCCAGCAACTTAACTCACTATTTAGCGGAGGAAATTATAGTATATATGTAAATAATAAAGTAAATGTAAACAATGCCTATCCTCATTGAAAGCAGTTAACTGTAAAAGTAATAAAGCTAGTCGGTTCTAGAAGGAAAATGCCGACTGTTATAACGCCATCCTAATGAACATTAATGGCTAACTTGGCCAATAGATAGCCTCGTTTAATAATCACTATAACATGCACTGGTTCTGAAAGTTTGTAGGTTGTTTCTTCATATCTTAGTTGTGTCCCCAACGGTGTAAAATAAATCAAACCATAACAATAATTGTAATAGAAGCCAATCGAGGCAGAGTCTCCATCAGAATATTCTGAGTAACAGAAGATGATCAGAGATCAAATCAAATCAAATATATTTGTATAGCGCTTTTCACAACACAAAGCGCTTTACAGGATTTACAAGGTTAACAATACTATGGGTCCAAATCCCTAATGAGCAAGCCAAAGGCGACAGTGGCGAGGAAAAACTCCCTAGATGGTGGGGAATAGGAAGAAACCTCGGGAGGACCAAGACTCAAAAGGGAACGCCATCCTCCATTGGGCAGCCCGTTAACACACAAGATGTATCATATTTACACATAGTTAAAATCATAATAAATCGTGAGACGGAACTATGTCAAGGAGACAAAAACACAGAACAGATGCACACCCTTAAAATGTAAATCATATACATACAGAAAATGTTTATTATTTTAACATACACAGTATGTATGTATGTATGTATGTATGTATGTATGCGAGAAGGAGGTATAGGACCATCAGGATTAAGGATTTGTCATTTCCAGTGGTAAGACACACTATCACTGTCCATCATGTCCATGTACATTATTATGTTCATCATGTATTATTGATATCTGTTCGCATTGCCAGTTGTTGCTATGGCAGCAATGACATTAGGAAATTAAAAGATAAAGAACTGATCTATACTCTTGAAACCTTATGGAATGAATGTGATGATTTAAACTTCTAACACACCTGCATATCTGATGAAGGATCTCTGCCAGAAACATCCTGTTTTTAGTATATATAAAAGTGTGCCGTTGAGAGATAACGAGAAATTATTATGGGCAAATCCATCATCAGAGTCATTAGAACAGTCTATAACTCAAGAGCAGCCAGAAACAGCAACAAAACCAAAACGAACAGTATAAAACAACCAACCAAGAATAAAAAAAACTAGAAAAAAAACAAGAATAAGAACAAACAGGAAGAACAAAGCTAGCAAATACAATAATACAGGGCTTAATATAATAAAATCCTATTACAAGAATACAGTATGAAAAAGGAGTATTATGGCTTTGGCTTTAGCCAAACGTTCAGGTGAAGCACTCCAAAATGCACATTAATTAAATACTAAGCCATGTTGCCATTATTTCTCATAATATATAATTATATCATCTGATAATATCTCAATAACTTGCAGCATAGCATCAAGTGGAAACAACGATTTCCAAATGGGGAATGATAATAGCGGTCTGAAACGGGAGAAAGCTGAAGCAGAACGACGAGCAGAAGAGCTCCAGCGTGAGAAGGAACGAGTGATGTCTGAGAAAGCAGCTCTGGAACAACAAGAAAGAGATCGACGGCAGAGGGAGGAGGAGAAGAGGAAAGTGCAGGAGGCCGAGCGGAACAAAGAGCGTGCCGAAAAACACAGAATCCAGACTGAGAAACTCAATGAAGCCAAGGTTCCTGTGAAGGTGGCATGATGTCCAAACCCTGCGTTCTGACCCACAATGCACCGGTAGACGGAGAGGCGCCGTGCGAGACCTTCAGCTCACCACTTCAGACACAAGACAGGACAGACTCACTGAGTTATTGAGCATAACCCGCTTCCTGTTTGTGTGTTCATGTAGCAGCATGGTTTTCCTTTTGGATTTGAAGTTTTGCTCCATGTATCTGTGCATCCAGTAGTTTGTAACCTAGTTCACAGTTGTCTTGCGTATTCTCATCTTTGTTCCAGTCTGTGTATTACTGCACAATATAGATGGGCCTGTATTATTCTGTCTACGACTCCTATATCTCATGGTATTTCAAGTTTATTTTCATTTTGCATACAGACAGTAGAAATAAAGATGCTTCCATACCCGTTTGAATACCTTATCCATATCTTACCTACATACAACGAGGTTACTTAGCTGGAATATATATATAGTTAGACAAAACAAAACTTGGAATGGAAACCAGAAGAGGAAACATAGTTAGAACTCTGGGGATTGGGAATGCCCCAGAGGTTTCTGGGAAAAGTAGTCCTTGGCAGGTGCATACAGAGAAGAGGGCAAGACAGGTTAATGTGCTTTGCTATTGCAGTATGAACAGAACTCCTGCTCCCTAGAAACACACACACACTGAATATGTCGTTTTCTCTCAGTTTCCATTGTTATATGTCTCTCTCACCTCAGTGTGTTCTCCTGTAGAGGTGGTACATGACAACCATGATGAAAAGCTCGTGGGCACTTGCCACAACACACCAAATCTCCAGACTTACACCTGTAGCATTCATCATCATGATCCTGATCCAACTCGACCCACACACACACACACACACACAAACAGCATTTCCTTATTACTGTTATATTTATTACTGTAAAATAGACAGGGGGCACAGAAGACGACAGCCACTGCTTTGGTGAAGGAGTGATACGAGTGAGACAGAAGCCACTGCTTTGGTGAAAGAGTGATACATGATCTTGATATGGCAAAGTAGAGTCTAGAGCAGTGTTTCTCAACCTTTTTTCAGTTGTGGCACCCTTTATATGCATGCAAAATTTTAAGGCACCCCAGTTTACAATGCGTTAAAAACACAGGCTTTGGGGGGTGGGGGGGGGGGGGGGTGGAGACGTAAGTTGTTGACGGGGGGGGGGGGGGGGGTGAACGTAAAATGGACACAAATTAAGTATTATATCGCAATCTATCGATCGCGGGTGGTTGGCGCCAAAGCGAATTAGTAACTCATTGAATCATAGATATGGATCAGATAAATAAACAAGATTTTTTTTTCGGATGTGAGATATCGGAAGTGTGCCGTGAGAGCGTGTGAAAACGGTCAAATGCGTGTGTCTCATGCTCAATGCGTGAGCGTTGGCAACCCTGAAAACAAACTCTCTGCAACCATCTCCCGGCCAACATAACACAAAAGAAGTGATTATTAAGACAGAGAGCAGATAAATGTGACTTACAGTCAGTGGGAAACCTGCGTAATCACGTGCTGACCTTGGTCATATGCAGGTCATATGCACGCTTTGAGCGTGAGACTCACGCATATTTAGCGATTTCACACGCTCTCACGCCACACATGGAATTTCTCACGCTTGAATATTATTATTATTATTATTAATTTATTTTTTAAATAATCTAATCGCCGCACACCGCAGCAAATTCAGCCAATCCATCGGTTGTATATTATAACAGGTTGAACCAATCAGAATATAGATCGCGCTGTTTCTTGGTAGACTTTAGCCAGCCCGCCAACCACACACACACACACACACACACACACACACACACACACACACACAGCCGCTACACTAACCATCGCGACAGATTCCAATCCCCCCCGCCTGAAAAAAAGCTCACGCTCACCAAACTTGAGAGATCTGGTCATATGAAATACATTTTAATGATTTTTAAAGCGTATAATAACTTCAATTTTTAAAACGATAGTTTTTTATTTCACATCAGAATATTTTGACGGCACCCCCGATGAAGACAGACGGCACCCCAGGGTGCCGCGGCACCCCGGTTGAGAAACGCTGGTCTAGAGCAGGGGTACTCAACTAAATTTTTCCGCGGTCCAATTTTGGCAGATAGCTGTGACCTGAGGTCCGGGGCGGCGGGGTTGGCGAACGTAAGTTGTTGAGCGTGGGGTGGGGGGTGGGGGGTGGGGGGTGGCGGCGAACGTAAGTTGTTGAGCGGGGGTGGCAAACGTAACACTCGTGACGAAGTGTTTTTTTTTTCAATAAATTTCAATTAAATGCTCCGGTTTAAAATAAATTCTCCCGTCATAAATTATAAATATGTTTTTTTGTCCGTATCCAGTTAATCAGGAATGAGATTGGGTCCGGACAGGACTGCGTTCGGGTCCGGATCCGGACCGCGGTCCGCCAGTTGAGTACGTCTGGTCTAGAGGCTGAGTGAGTTTTACCATGGAAACCACGGTAGGTTGGACATACCTGGTCTTCTCCTCTGCAGACTGCACATTTGCAGTTGATGGAATCAAGTTCTAATATTTTCCTCTGCAAAAAGTGCCACAACGCAACAGTCAGATTTACAGAGACACAAATGTTGGAATACTAATACTACTAATATTACACTTTCTCTCTTTATTCAATGGCTCACACTTTAAGAACTCCCTCATTTTCTTCACTGTAAAAACTACACAGAGCAGAAAGTTTTCAAAACAGAACGTTCCAATTGTGCCCTTCTTCAGACATGAAGGTGTCCCTGTAATAGTGTAAAAATGTAAAATGTAGAAATGTAGTGTTCACAGAGCTCATTTTGAGGTGTTACAGGTATGTTTTGATATGTCATTATATTAAATAATATCAAATGTGCAGATGTGGCTGAAATACATCAAACCAGTGCTTTCCTCAGAGAGACAGAGAGCAGTTTTATAAAAGTTCAAGTGGGTTTGAACTTTGTGTTAGATTGAATGTTTGGCATTATTAGATTATTATAACCAAACATATTTGAGTGTCTAACTGCATTCATGCATTCCAAGATGTAAAAAATGAGCTGATCGTCTTTTCTCATTGCGTGAGATGGACAACAACGTTTTTACAGCTCAATCCTTGCCTCTCGCTGCTTCTGCCACACGACATAAGCATCATACAGACTGTTCTTTACCATGATGAGAGTCCCCAGAGATGTTCTGTTGCTAGTGATGTCTCTTCTCCACTTTCCATTGGGCGAGCAGGAATTAATGAACTCCTCAGGGGTGAGCCACTGCTTCTCTGTTCTAATGCATTTTCCACATCTCCCTGAGACAGAGAAACTCGTGGTCATGGACCATGCAGTGTTCATGTGGCACAAAATGGACCATGCAGTGTTTGGGCGTATAGACTGGACTATGCAGTGTTTGTGCGTATAGACTGGACGATGCAGTGTTTGCGCGTATAGACTGGACTATGCAGTGTTTGGGCGTATAGACTGGACTATGCAGTGTTTGTGCGTATAGACTGGACTATGCAGTGTTTGCGCGTATAGACTGGACTATGCAGTGTTTGTGCGTATAGACTGGACTATGCAGTGTTTGTGCGTATAGACTGGACTATGCAGTGTTTGTGCGCATAGACTGGACTATGCACCGAGGTCTACTGACGCATCCCTGAGTCAAAGATGGCCGCCGTGCGAGTATATACATTAATGTTATTAATATCTCAGCGATACAACATCGCAGACACACGGTTCATACGTTTCTGAAAACTGGAAACTGTCCCTTTAAATGTTAATTCATGCTTGAGCAGACTGGCCACAAGATGGCAATACATGACTGAGTTGAAGCACGCCCGTATATGGCTAATCCTTTTATGGCTTGCACGGAGGGGGGTTGATTTCTCCCCCGGTGTGACTGCCTGTGACTGCTGTGACTGGCGGATTCAAGTGCCAGTCATTACATGACCGCTGACATCACTCACATCGCCCTTTACGGATGTAGGAGGGTTTTAGGACGGCATTAGATCCGTTTCACCTCGGACAAACACGGAAATACAGACTTTGACGGCCGCTAGCTAGCGAGCTAGCTAGCGAGCTAGCGTCTACTTATCTACATGGCGATGATGAAGGTATGTTGATGATTTATGACTAAATGAATATTATTTTGCAATATTGATCACTATAATAGCGGGCGATCACAGATAGGGTCGCGAATTTCGCGATGGTCCCGTGTAGTTAGTTCGCTAGCTAGCAGCTAGCTAGCATCTGGCTAGCTAGCGTCTACTGATGAACCTGTGTTGATTTCCTGAGGGATTTATGAAAAATATAAACGATCGATGACTAAATGCAATATCGATCACTATAATAGCGGGCGATCACAGATAGGGTCGCGAATTTCGCGATGGTGTACTGTAGTCCTGTTTGTAGTTCTATGTAGCATCTAGCTAGCTAGCGTCTACTGATGACCCCATATTGTAGGCCTGAGGAGAGACTCGTGACCGATGACCCGAGGACCTACGACCTCAGGAAACATATCACTCTTTGCGGAAGTTTTGGCCGCTTTTTGACGCCTGAGGTAAACAAACCGGTTTTGCTCAGTAGTTTACTACTACTATAGCCCTTACTACTACTACATAGCGGTTATGAACCTATGTTGATTTCCTGAAGGGTTTTATGAAAAGTATAACAGATCGAAGGCTAAATGAATGTTATTTTGCAATATTGCTCACTATAATAGCAGACGATCGCAGATCGGCTCGCGATGTGTTACTAGCTGTCTAGCTAGCCTCCTGGCTAGCTGGCTAGCTAGCTGGCTAGCTGGCTGGCTAGCTAGAAACTGCTTCTGTGCAGAATTCGTAATTTATTCTTTATAAAATTATTTTTACTTATTTTTTTATTATTTCGTATTTGTCTTTTGCCTATATGTTTGCTTTGTGAAAGTATAGTATATAATAATCTAGATGAGTGAATATGGTTTTGGCTAAGCTGACTAGCCTGTAGTTTGAGATTTCTGTAGTTGAGGGTGTACAAATTTCTGTACACTACTTTATACTTGTATACTACTATATATATTACATGTTTCACTATTTTTGTGAAGCAAACCCTTGAACAAACATATTTCAAGCAACAATAATATTGATCTCTTTCAGTAAATGTGTAATTTCATATAAAATGTGAAAGAATTTTTGAAAATTTGCCTCATATTTCCAGGTTTAGGACCATATTATTTATTTATGCAATACTCTAAGTCAATGTAACCTCATTAGGAAGAGAGCTGAGATTGTTCTGAACATTTTGATATGAGACATGTGGGTAAAATGCTATAATTAAGTATGTTTAGAGACACATTTATGTAACCATGCTTAAACAGCAAAAATGTCCCTAGACTTGCTAGGGTTTATTAAGGGGAACACACTGCATTAAGTGTTATGTATTATAATGGAATACAATAATTCAATAATTCATACAGAACACTTAGGAAAAGCTGAACTTGGATATAAAGATGACCACATAAGACCTTATCATAACCTAGTAATGATTGGTGTGTAGTTGTGTGTTTAACATTGTATGAGTTTTGTGCATACACAAAAACACACAAACAGACAAACCTGTAGTAAAGCGCTTTTTGTGTAGAGTTTCTGTCTCTGTGAAACACTGAACAGGAAAAGAATTGCTACGGGACAATGCCATGACATCATCATTATCATCATCATCATCATAGTGCGGATGCTACTAGTCCCATAGTCTGAACCTGACTCTGAAGAGGAGTCTATAAGTGAAATAAGACAGCTCATTGTGATTAAAGAACACAGTAAATATACCATATGACATTTTTACTCTTTTATATTTCAAATAACATTAAATACCAATTAGTTATTTTATTATTAAAGACGCTATCTCAAGCAACTTGTCTCGAGTGTTCACAGTGTAGGGGAGAGCGGTGTCACGTTGAGGACCCCGGCCCCTCCCTTTTGGGCGTGTGTCAACGTTGTCTACGTGCTTTGTCTGCGTCAGTGGATATCCGTGGTTAGGGTTTTGTCGTGTGATTAATAATTCTCACCTGTGAATCGTCTCGTGATCACGTGGGGATAATGTGGTTTGTCTATTTAATGTGCGCTCGCGCAGTGTCCTGTGCTCGTCGTTGTCTATGTCCACACGTTGCTGTGAATGTTTATTGTTCTCCGTGCGCTATTGCGCAATCTGTGTTGAAATAAACCGTGACGTTTGCTGCCATCGAGGGATTCCGTGTCTCATTCCTCGCCACGACCCGCGCGTCACAGAACGACGAGCCGTCTGAGACACCAACGTCATGCCAGGCTACAAGACCCGGCCCAAGAAGGGCAAGAAGCCCAGCAAGCGGCACCACCACGCGTCTTCCTCCCCCCCGCGCCGCAATTCCACGCCGACTCCGGAGCAGCTGAAGCGGGATCCCGAGTGCTCCTATCTGCTGTGTGCGGCTCGGGAGACCGCTATACCGGAGTTGGCTGAGGAGTACCGCAAGACAGCGGTGCGGGTGTGGCGGGAGAGACATCCCTCGCCTTCCCGGGAGCTCTCGCCTGTAAGGGTCAGCGTCCTCGAGCTATATGGGGCAGAGGGCGAGCTGGAGGAGGACTCCTCCCCGCACCACGAAGTCACGCCGACGTCGGAGCAGCTGAAGCGGGACCCGCAGTGCGCCGACCTGCTGCGGATGGCTAGACAGGCGTCCAGCCCCGAGTGGGCGGTGGTGCTCCGCCAGGAGGCGGTTAAGGTCTGGATGGCCAGACACCTGTCTCCTCCCCGCGCCCTCTCACCGCTGAGGGTGGGCTCGTGCGTCCTCGGAGCTACCGAGTCCACCCCAGAGAGCGAGTTCGGGGAGGAGGACTCCGAGGAGGAGGAGCAAGACGACGAGGTGAAGGACTACCCTCCGTCAATAGGCGACGCCTCCACCGTCGACTACAGCGAAGAGGAGGAGCAAGACGACGAGGTGGAGGACTACCCTCCATCAATAGGCGATGCCTCCATCGTCGACTACGGCGAAGAGGAGGAGGGCGAAGAGGCCACTCCCTCGGTCTGTTCCGCCCCTATGGTGGAGTACTGCGGTGATGAAGAGGGCTACCCTCCGTCCATATGTGACGCCTCCACCGTCTATTACGGTGAGGAGTCGGAGGAGTCGGAGGAGGATGATTACCTTCCTCCGCCCGTAGGCTCCTCTCTCAGTGCAGAGGAGGGAGAGGAGGAGTACCCTTCGTCAGAGGGCTCCTACTCCGCGGAAGAGGAGGAGAGCCCTCCCCCCTCTGAGAAGTCTGCAGAGACTGTGAGGGAAGCGGACGCCCTCTTCCACTCGCTCTGGCGCCAGTACAATGGACTCCCGGGGTGGCAACCCGGAGCAGCCCATGGAATGGAGAAGAGGAGGAGGAGGAGGAGGAGATGGAGACCGACGGGGCGTTCCCAAGCGGTCCACCGGGCGCGTCCACCAGCCGCGATGCACCGGGCACGTCTGCCCACCGCGCTGCACCTGGCGGAGAGTCCGCAGCGAAGGCAGGAGGGGGACTGCCCAACGCAGTGCCTGCAGCTCCAGACCTCTCTCCCCTGCTCGCTCTCCTCCTGTTTTTGTCTGTGTTTGTCTGTGCCAGTGTTCGTCAGTCTTCCCGTGTGTGTGCCTAACCCGTTTTTCCCTCTTGTGCCACTATGTGTAAGCGTGCCTGTGTGTGTGTTTGTGAATGTTCCGTTTGGTGTGTCTAACGTCTTTTCCCCCGTCTTCCCAGGGAGGGTGTGCTAGGCGATTCGTAGCGGACGCTTCGCCAAGGGCAGTCACCTCCCAGACGCAGGACTGAGCGCGTCGGATCCGCCCATCGTCGTGGGTTCGGGGCACTCGGTCCTGTTGGCACCCCGGGACGGGTAGTGCCCTTGGAGGGGGCGTCTGTCACGTTGAGGACCCCGGCCCCTCCCTTTTGGACGTGTGTCAACGTTGTCTACGTGCTTTGTCTGCGTCAGTGGATATCCGTGGTTAGGGTTTTGTCGTGTGATTAATAAGTCTCACCTGTGAATTGTCTCGTGATCACGTGGGGATAATGTGGTTTGTCTATTTAATGTGCGCTCTGCGCAGTGTCCTGTGCTCGTCGTTGTCTATGTCCACACGTTGCTGTGAATGTTTATTGTTCTCCGTGCGCTATTGCGCAATCTGTGTTGAAATAAACCGTGACGTTTGCTGCCATCGAGGGATTCCGTGTCTCATTCCTCGCCACGACCCGCGCCTCACAAGCGGGGTAATGTTAGCCATTTTTTACATTTGCTCCTTGCTAGCTGAGCTACGATGATATATCAGTATAATTTACATTGTTCCTATTAATTCAGGATGTTTTTTTTAGCTATTAAAGTTATCGGAATGTCTTCAAGACAAAGGGCAATAAAAATATGTTTGTTTTTAAAAACTTAGTTACCCCAACTCAGGGGTTAACTAAGACAGACCAGAAAAATTAAGGGGGTAAAGTGAACCAGTTGGGGGTGTGCTGTTCCACGTATGTTTTCCACTTTTAAACTACCATTAACATTACATGTTGTAACAATTACAATCCTAGACTGACAACCACCCATTCCAAAATTAATATCAGACTAGTGTTAGAATCATGGAGACTGGTCAGTTAAGTAAATTTTTAAACACTCTAAAGTAACCTAAAAGTTCTAAAATCTTGTATTATCTTGTATAAGCAAGCAAATACAAGATAATATAATTCAAAATGTTTTAATTCACATTCACAGTGTGGGAGCTAGAACACAGGACCTTTACAGCTAGCTAGTGTCTGGGGGTCAGAACATAAAACCATCAGAACCTGTTAGAACAGCCTGGGACTCAGGATAGAGGATTAGAACATCAGCCTCATACTCTACTCTATAACAAGGCCTATGCTACATTCAAGACCTGAAGGTTACAGGGAAAGGTGAAGAGTTGCTCTCTCCGTGTGGTTCCTCCAGGCCTATAAGGTTGAGGCAGCTTCTTCACAACATCACCTTTAGGAACATGTGCCACATCATTTTCTTTTATGGCAAATGTGGGTCTCTCCCACTGGTTCTTGTTTCCCTGGATTCTTCTGAGGAATTGTGTAAGTATTTCATCGTCCTCCACCTTCTCAACCATGCCAACATAACGAAGACTCCTGTGTTTGGTTGCAGAATTAACTAGGACAAAGTCACCTATGTTCAGATCTGTGTCTTCATGATCACTTCTCTCATCCTCAGAGCGCTCATCATCATCGAGTGGGACAGGAACATCACTCTCCTCAGAGCTGCTATTTATGATTTTCCTTTTGGGTGCTTTCTTTTTCAATTTTCCCTTTTCTTTGCTATTTTGCTTTTTCTCTGCTAGTTTCTTTTGTCTCTCTTCATACACCTTTTCTATTGTCTGCTTCTCCGGAGTATCAGTTATCAGTCTTCACACGCTTTCTTTTGGTTTGTGCTCTGGGGGGACATTTGAGAAGTGGTAGGATTTCCGGAGGAGATACATATGGAGATCTGATATCATGGATGGTTCAAACGCTTCCTCAGGGAAAATATCTCTATTATATGGGAAAATCCCAGTGGACTTGAATCCAGAAGTGATATAACGTGGTGTCATTGCTGACAAGAAGGCCTCATTCACAATTCCTGCAATCTGGTATATGGAGACTGTTTTGCCAGGGTTAGATCTGATCCACCCATCAAGAGCTCGATTGTATAGGGTCTTAAATGGGCCATACACGGCCACGTCAAGAGGCTGCAAGCGATGGGATGTGTGGGGTGGAAGGGTGAGCAATACAATATCATTGCTCTTTGCTTTTTCGACTGCTTTGAGTGAGACGTGAGCTTTAAGATTATCAAGAATTAGCAGCATGGGACAGTCAGGAGAGCACTGAGTGTGCTGTATAAGGTGATCAAGGAACTCAGGCCAGGTCAAATCAAATCAAATCAAATATATTTGTATAGCGCTTTTCACAACACATGTTGTCACAAAGCGCTTTACAGGATTTACAAGGTTAACAATACTATGGGTCCAAATCTCTAATGAGCAAGCCAAAGGCAACAGTGGCAAGGAAAAACTCCCTAGATGGTGGGGAGTAGGAAAAAACCTTGGGAGGACCAAGACTCAAAAGGGAACTCATCCTCCACTGGGCGGCCCGTAAACACACAAATTACACAAAAACAAAAATTATACAGACGAATACACAAGTTACAAATAAATCACACAATCAGGCTAAGTATAAGATAACTAGAATGAAAGTTCTGGGTGTTGATATTGTCAATATAAATGTCTTATGATGAACGCCAGGTATTCATTCCGTGTTGGAGCAGTGATGATACTGGTATTGTAGGCTCCAACTGCAGTGTTACTCCCCAAATGAACCCCTGATTTTTTTTCTGTCTGAGCACTACAGAGCTTCTCTCTGGATCACACCCAGAACTTCAGCCGTCACAGAACATCTCCACAGAACCGTTCGTGCACACACTGCTGCCTCATGCACATGCCAAAAATACTGCCTCGCATTCTGGTTTTCAAGCACTTCCCAATAAGTTAATAGGTAGACATACACATACAATTGTACTTTTTCTCTCTCCGCTACCTGGCTGTCCTGTAAAGTGGGCCTTTTATACAATGTAGCAGGGTGGTTTGTCCGGATCACGCAGGACTGGCTTAGCTGCTTTGGCCAGCTTGCTCACACCAGGAGTCACTACACCGTCCAGACACGTGTCAAGCAGTCTCTCCTTGGAGTGCCCCTGGGGTTCATGTTAGGTCCTTTTTGTTAACTATCAGTGCACTGGGCAACGCAGCACAACTCAGCTCCAAATGACGGATCTCAGAAACGATCAGCGGGTTTTTCTTCAAGTGGAGGATCTACAACTACACACGCGATTGTTTTACACCCACAAACGTGCACACATGCACACACACTCGCGCACACACGGTCTTGTGTTCTCTTGCATTTCCCCCTTGCCCCTGCTTGCTGGTCGTGGTAAAGTGCTCTCAGTAGGGGTACGCAGAGATGGCGATGCACAGGTGTCTTCATTCATCCATCCTGTTTTGGTGGAGGCAACTTTGGCTCCTGCAGGTGCTCCTGTCATGAAGTTGTCCTTAAACCTAACTCTGGGGAGGACAAGCAATGGAGGTATGGCATTCCCAGCAGCATTCACAGCACACACCACAGTCACCAGTTTTCCTCTCTCAGATGATGTGATAGAACCAACTTGCTTTTCCCTTTTTCTGTCACAACCTGAATCAAATAGGAAACTTAGAATTAATGTTGTGCACAATCAGTAAGCTACTATTGGTCTACAGCAGTGGTTCTCAAACTTTTTTTTTTCCCCACCTCAGAAGAAGGGGAAATTCCACGCCCCACCTGTCCCATATCACCCAAACGAAATGGTAATAAAATAAAAATGAGGGGTGGCGATCGTGATTTGTTGAGGCTGGGTGTGTGTGTCGAACGTAATTTGTTGACAGGGGGGGGGGGGAGCGTATTTTGTTGACGGGGTGTCGAACGTAATTTGACCGGTACAAATTCATTAAAGGGCCGAATCTAGCTCTGGTTCACACTGTTCCGCTGACATTTTAAACATCCGGGCTTATTCAAAACGAACGGGCCTTAAAACGACAGGCTTAAAAAGGTTAATTTCTTCCAATTGCTTGCGCCCCACGCCCCACACTTTGAGAAACGCTGGTCTACATGTACATGATATTTTGTTTCAGTCCATTAATTTTTTTCACAGTTCGAAGGTTCACTGGTCATTATCTCAACCCACTCACTATTAGTCTGGTGCTCTAAGGTATCACGTATAGCTTACCTGCCGTGGTTTTTGAACTGTAAAGACACCTGTTTCATCCACATTATAAATTATGTTTGGAGGGAATGCATGTCTGTTAAAGATGAGAGACAAGGGAAGAACCATATTGCAATCAAAGCTAAAAATGACAGGTAAATCCTCCATAAAATTATGCAGCTAAAAAAATTATTGTCACCTGTCCATTATTACAGCTAGATTTTTGAAGAACTCCCTCACTGTTGTTTTATTGAAAGCTGTAGCACTTCCCAGGGATGTTGCCTCAGGAGTTCGTACAGAGAGATGTTGACGTGCTAGGAATCTGCCAAACCACTCTATTCCTAAAAAGTACAGTATTCATTATTACAGATTTTGCTTTTGGAAAGTTAACCTACAGAATCACTCTAGCCTACCTGCACATTGTTTCTCAGTCCAATTGGCTGGGACAGGTATATTGTTTCTCTCTGTGTATTCAAATGCCAATTCACAACGCTTAACTGGAGCGAGGCCATGGAACTGGTCAGCTAGTTGTTTCAAGTGTTTGGCAAGCTCCTCCTCCATCTCATCTGTGAAAATTCTCTGTGCCTCAGCTACTGCACCCCAGGCTACTGATTTTACTTCTCCTTTATCTTTTTTCTTTATGAATCTTTGTAGGGTTGATTTGTCAATATTTCTGTCCCTTCCAGCTTTTCTTAAGGACTTCTTTCCTTGCATAACCTCAGCAGCTGCACTCTCCAAATCTTCAAGGGGTGTTTGGCCCCAGGTTGTCTTCCTGGTGTACGTTCTTGGCATGACGGCTTTTCTGCAATGTTTATGACATTAGAAATAAAACATATGTAATGTAATATTACATTAAATGTGTTTTAGATGAGAGATCTAAAATACTTATATATAATGTAATATAGACTAAATATAATTTGTGCCTCATGGTGGGTTAAAGTGAGACAGTGTTTCACTCTACCCCACAGCATGTGTCTCACTTAACCCCACAGCCACCATTTCAGAAAAAAACATAATCTCTAGCAATTCAGGCTAATCTTCAACTAGCATCAATCACAACAATATGTCGTCAACATGTATGATATAAGTTTTTCTACCTGAATCAATTTACTTTGAAAAAATAGTTGATAAACTTAAAAGCAAGAAAATTTACTTTTACATGCAAAAAATAAAAAAAAAACAAAACTTAACAGCACCAGCAACAACTTCCTCTTCCTAGTAGTGGGAAATGGGAGGTACTTGACAACATAAGGGTCATATGACCACAATAGTGTTCAGTTGCCAGAATACAAGGGGTATCTCGCATTACCCGATGTCTCACATTACCCGATGTCTCACATTACCCTGCTCTCCCTACCGTGTCTACTCAGAATGGCAAGAGCCAGGTTGTCTCTATAGGGACTATCACTGCACATGAGGGTTTTTGCAAAATATAAAAAACATTTCTTTTACATTTTTAGAGGTTTTCTTTTTATTTTAAGTGAGTGAAGCACTCACCTATGATGCGCCTGGCACCACGACTGGACTCAGCTGCACTGACCTGTTAGGCAGAGGACATGCAAACATTCACACAAAACATACAGCTAAAGATACACAGGACTGGCTCAAGAAGAAGCACCTGGTCATCAACTATAAGAAACATCTGACCTCTTTGCTTGCCAACAAGGGTTTGGCCACCAAATATTATGTCTTGTTTTGCTAGGGGATTAAATACTTATTTCACTTGATGAAATGCCATTAGTTTATGTATTGTCTATAATGTAATATTTTGGATTTTTTTCCGAAATACTATCCCTACTAAAATTATAGACTGTTAATTTTTGTCAGTGGGCAAACTTACAAAATCAGTATTGGATCAAATGTTTCTTTCCTCCACTGTAAAAGCATGAATAGCTGTCATGACCGCATTGTGGCATTTTCCAAGACCCAGATTAAGTCGGTCTGGGATTAAACTGCACTCCAATCTTACCACTGTCTAGACGCTCCAAGTATATGGCTGTCTAATGGCTGTCACTAACACAACAGGACAGAGTACCTGTACATCCTCGATCTTCCTTCTTCCTTCCTCCTTCCTACATCTTATAAATGATGTAGGTGGCAGAAAACCACCCTGTTGACATTGGCACAGGTTATAACAGTTCTCACAAATAGCCTACTGAATACTACACTTCCACTGGCATGAGGCTGTATTGTGATCGTTGGTGTGTTTTCTTTAACTGTACATATGGACTCCAGCTGTACTTCTAACTTGTGATGGCAGTTTACCTGTATGAGAATCTTCAACGGGACCTCATGGTAAAAGATTCTAGTTTTCCATTTTTTGCTTTTTCCTTTTCCCCCAAACTCCTCAAACTGTGAGGGAGTAAACCACTTCCCTTCAGAGAAGATGCAGGCCTCACCTGCAGAGGAAGAGGGGAGGAGACAACAACAACTTTTGTTGTTAAGGATTTGAAATGTATTTTAACAGGAGTAGTGGTTTAGGGTTGTAGTATTTCACTACTCTGAGCAGTAGTGGTTTAGGGTTGGAGTATTTCACTACTCTGAGCAGTAGTGGTTTAGGGTTGGAGTATTTCACTGTACTCTGAGCAGTAGTGGTTTAGGGTTGGAGTATTTCACTGTACTCTGAGCAGTAGTGGTTTAGGGTTGGAGTATTTCACTGTACTCTAGGAGCAGTAGTGGTTTAGGGTTGGAGTATTTCACTACTCTGACAGTATGAGATGTACTGTTGCTGAACTTGTCCGTGTGCAGTGTGCCTTTTTTATGTCCACACGTGACTTGAAGCTCCTTTCCCAATGGGCCGCTGACTGATGCAAATTAAACAATACATATATATTGAGGTAAATATTGGCAGCACAGGAACAACCTCTCAATGCAAGATCAATCCAGGCAGAACCCCAGATGCAGGCTGTACTAAGATGCGGGTTGCAACAGTACACAGAATGTATCAGACAAAGGAATAATAACATTCCAACATATTTCTTTTGAGAAATTAGATTCTTTTCAACCTTTATTGCATTTTTAGGCTAGGGGCATCCTGTGTATCTGGTCTTTACACTTTTTCCCTCAGAGGTCAGAGAATGCTGACTTACTGTCTGCTGGTCTGTTGGTGGATGTTATCTGGGTCCTCCTGGGGAGAGAGGATGTCCCCTGGGTCCTACAGCGCCTCCTTTTACTCCTCCTGGTTTGTCTCATCTTCTTCTGCTCCTTACTGATGCACCAATCTGAGTCTGTCTTACTGTCATACTCCGTGTTTAAGTCTAACTCCTCATTCATCTGTAGTTGCTCTTGGAAACGTACACCTGACCAATAAACAACAGTTGTTAGTTAACCCTCTACTGCACGCATTATTACACCAACATGTAAAAATTTTTTACAGTGTTTTTTATCACTTAAAATGAACTTAGATTTACATATTTAAAGTTTTTTTAGAAATATTTATTTTTTAAGGGGTACGTTTTGGTACGTTGCCATATGGCAACATTGTGCAACAATGGAAACAAGATCATACAGATCATAGAACTTTCATAGATGAGTATAATTAGTTTTGTTCACTGGAAAATGTTACAATTGATTAATCAATGAGAAATTTGTAATAAAAAGTGACATCTCATTCCTAATCCATAGGGTTCAATATGACGTTGGTCCACCCTTTGCATCTAGAACAGCTTCAACTCTTCTGGGAAGGCTGTCCACAAGGTTTAGGAGTGTGTTTATAGGGAATATTGACCATTCTTTATAAGCGTATTTGTGAGGTCACATACTGATGTTGGATGAGAAGGCCTAGCTCTCAGTTTCCGCTCTAATTCATCCCAAAGGTGTTCTATCGGGTAATGGGCAGGCCAGTCAAGTTCATCCACACCAGACTCTACCATCCATGTCTTTGCGTTACTCCAAGGACCTTGCGTTGTGCACTGGTGCACAGTCATGTTAGAAGAGGAAGGGGCCAGCTCCAAACTGTTCCCACAAAGTTGGGAGCATGGAATTGTCCAAAATGTCTTGGTATGCTGAAGCATGCAGAGTTCCTTTCACTGGAACTAAGGGGCCAAGCCCAGCTCCTCAAAAACAACCCCACACCATAATCTCCCTCCACTTGTACATGCATGGCTTGGATGCAGCTGCTTGTCCATGGAAACCCATTCCATGAAGCTCTCTGTGCAATGTTCTTGAGCTAATCTGAAGGCCACATGAAGTTTGGATGTCTGTAGTGATTGACTCTGCAGAAAGTTGGCGACCTCTTCACAGGTCTTCAGCATCCACTGACCCCACTCCGTCAGTTTACGTGGCCTACCACTTTGTGCCATTTATCTTATGACATGGTACACAAAAGAATAAACATATTTGTAAGCATATAAGCATATCTGTAAACATATCTGTCTAGTCCTACACCATTTATCTATCTATGTGTCTGTCTAGCTCCACTGACTATATTGTTCCATTGTTGCACAATGTTGCCATTTGGCAACGCACCTAATTTTTTGAATAAAAAGACAATATTATCATAATTTAAACATTTTTCTAATAAAATTAAGTCATAACGCCCCACAGAATCTGTCAGTATTTTTTGTAATGCTGTAAATGGACGAAAAAATGGCAAAATCATTGTAGATTGAGCAGCTCTTCGTCAGGTGACCTCAGTATGGGAACAGTGTGGGAAAAAGCACGACTTTGGAAGGAATAAATGTCATGTGATGTCCCCCAAGCACATAATTGGTTAAACTAAGGCCCCAGGTTCTATGTAAAAGCCAATCAGTATTGAAGTTTCTTTTTAAATACCAGGAAATTGCAAAGAAATGGTATGTTGCCATATGGCAACACCGTGCAGTAGAGGGTTAAGGATTGATTGTATTCTAAAAGCAGTGTACACACACACACAGGGGCATTTAATAGTTGACCCATGCACCCTCAGAGGTCAGAGAATGCTGACTTACTGTCTGCTGGCATCTTGGTGTATGTAATCTGGGGAGAACTGCTAGGAGACGTACTGGCTTGTGTGTAACAGGTACAGGAAGATGTTTGGAACGTGTCAGACAGTGCTACTGTTGTCAGATGTAGTAACAATATTACTTTTGAATAGAGGTGTCAATTCCAGGTTCCGAGATTAAAAGTCCTCACCAGGATTTTGCTCAGGATTGTGTTAATTCCACTAATTTTACCTGGATTGCTAATTAGAAAATCTAGCAAGCTTGAGCAAAATCCTGGTGAGGACTTTTAATCTCGGAACCTGGAATTGACACCACTACTTTTGAAGAAAGAAAATGCATTTGTTACGTTGAATTATTGATCATATCGTGCACTGTTCCACAGCGCCATCTGGTGGGGCCTGGCCTGTTAGACTAATACAGAGAGCATAACGCAGTGTCAGCCGAAGAAAGTTATTAGGAAACATTTTACATCAGGTTATGGACCTGCGCGTACTCAGAAACGAAACCGAAAGCGGCTTTGCTCCTTCAACTCTTATTTCATGACTTTAAGACGTCCTGCGAATAAAAAGAGAAAATCGCATGAAGAAAGCATCAAACTCAAAGACTGACAACAAAGGGAGCATGCAAGAATATGGAGGAGTAACAGAGAACTAAGTTGTTGTTTCTCTCGCTCCGTGAATACATAAACTAGCGCGCAGACCTACAGGGTTGCCAGGTTTGTGGATTTACCTTCAAATTGAGCTTGTTTGAAAAAGCAGTAGCGGGTGACCATTCATATGTCACTTAGATCCCCGAGTCTGAATGAAATACAAGTTCCTCGTTGTATTTGCCCATAAAGCCTGTATACACGTTCACCTACGTATTGTGATGTATTGCTGTGTCGTTTTCTTGCATTTCTTCGGTCTGTTTCTCCTGTTACCGACCTGTTTTGGACTCCGTCTTAGCTCTAATCCCGAAAATATGAAATGTTCTGCTCTGGATATTTACCTGCTTTTATTCAATAACCAGCAGTCAACTTGTACAAAGACTTGTAGTCAGACAAACGCCCACCTGAGGTACGAACATGTCACAAGGACAGAACAAACACGAAAATTTCCGCTACTGACGGAGGATTTATGGTTTGTGGTAGCTACAATACGGGAGAAGACATCATATGGACAAACATTACAAACGTAAAGCAATTAGGAGCTAAAACAACTCAACATTTGGTTCACCTATTTGTCTTTATTTTCATAAGAGGAGCATATTTGAAAAAGTTTTTACCTGTTAAAAACACGACAATCAATAGCTACACATCTTTTAGAAAAACTTATGCAAAACGTTTGTATCAGGCCCTGAATTCCTGAGTAACAAAGCCCTTTGGTTAAATGTAAATGTTGAGCTTTGGATAAATTAAATTGAACCATCTTTACTACCAGAGGCAAAAAATGTAAATGTAGTCAAATTTAAATTGAATTATCTTTACCAACAGAGACATGTAAACATTGCACTTACAATGAAAGAATTACAATACAGACACAAACATTTAAAATATGGAGATGATGTGACGGGCAGGGAGTGCGAACAAAAAGGAAGCGATCACACCAAGTCTCAGTGAAAAAGGATGGTTTAATGAAGAAGTGCGCAAACCAAAAACCCGTGAATATCTCCGAATTAAGGATATGACCAGCGGTCAACTGGTACAAAGATAAGACATATATAGGCAAACAAACGACCCTCAGGTGAGACGGATCACGGGCTCCGCCCACCTGAGGGACGCACATGACGTCACAAAACAACAACAACAGCCGCTGTGGACGGAGGCGACCGGTAGGGGGCCGCCTCACCGTGACAGATGAATGTGTCTTCAGACTGTGTGCAGTTGTTGGTAATATTACCACACCAAACAGAGAAGATTATATGTTGAGGAATAACACATTTAAAAGAACATAATGTAGAGAAAACGTCCTGTTACTTGTGTTATCAAATGAAGGCCTCTGTCTGAGAACAGATGCTACTGGATATTAAAGACGCTTTTGAACTCCCGCTCAAACATCTGGTTTAGTCTGGATCCCATAGTTCTTATCAAATAATTATCCTATAAACATGAGAGAGAAAGTCGGTAAGTGATTAATTCTTTTAAGTAATTGTCATTAATGATTTGAAACAAAGGATTTTTACAGCATGATTAGTTAATTAAACACTAATGAACCAATCTGTATATAAACCAAACTGCCTAAATCATTATACAATTTTATAGATCTACATTTCTCTGCATGTCTCTATATTCACTGTATTCTCACCTTGTTAAAGGTGCTGCAGTTCTGGAATATGAGCCTCATGTCACACACAAATTGTCGCAGTGTGTGATACTCCCGAGCGTGTAGTTTCTCCTTCACTCTGTCCAACCACATGGGCTCAGAGATGAAGCTCCTGTATCTGCGCACCTGTGCGAGAGCAGTGGAGACCCAGACCAGAGCATGAGTCAGAGACCCAGAGCACGAGTCAGAGACCCAGGGCATGAGTTAGAGACCCAGAGCACAAGATGACATAATCTGCTCTTGACATCCAGCCATTGATGTCTTTGCATAATGTTTTTATGCAACATCAGTTTAATAATATAATTAATATTAATAAATTAATAAAGATATGGCAAATAATTTATGGCAAAAACATACTGAACATATGGAAACAACCTAGGGTTAGGTTAAGCTAATGACATTATAATTTTGCCCTACATGTCATACAGGTAAATTAACAATGTAAACTGCATACATCTAGACCGATAGTACAACATAACCAGTCAGTGTCCAATGAACAGTGAAATAATAGCATGAATATTTAGAGGTTGGAGTGAGAGGTGTATATAAAGGTCATCTAAGCATTAAAGTAGAGTAAGTCTTACCATTGTGCTGGGATCCTTCCTAAACACACAGTGTGTGTCCTTCTTACATGTAAACAGCAGCAAATACTCACAGTGCTGACAAAGGAACACACACACACACACACACATTTGGGGTGAATGAATCTGTGTACAGTACTTTCAGATGGGCACAGAGGCGGTCTTTGCATAGAGGCGTGGCTAGGCAACTGCCTTGAGCCCCTCCCACTGCAGCCCACTGTATGGGCCCCCTGACTAGCTAACTTATTTCTCGCATATTAATGTTGATGGGCCCCCTAGCTAATTTCGCCTTGAGCCCCCAAATTGCTAAGTCCGCCACTGGATGGGCAAAATGGCCGACACAAACTATAAAAGCAGTGATAATCAATAAAAAAAGAAGCTTGGAAAACATGTACTACCAGGCCAGGAGTATTGAAGTAAGTAAATACTTCCCTGACTTAAAGGCTTCTGAAACACTTGAGTGCAAGAGCTTTGCACAGCACTACATAAGTGTGTCTATGTGGTTGGTGTGTCTGTATGTGTGTGTCTGTGGTTGGTGTGTCTGTATGTGTATCTGTATGTGTGTGTCTGTGGTTGGTGTGTCTGTATGTGTGTGTCTGTGTGGTGGGTGTGTCTGTATGTGTGTGTCTGTATGTGTCTGTATGTGTGTGTCTGTGTGGTTGGTGTGTCTGTATGTGTGTGTCTGTGGTTTGTGTGTCTGTATGTGTCTGTATGTGTGTCTGTGTGGTGGGTGTGTCTGTATGTGTGTGTCTGTGGTTGGTGTGCCTGTATGTGTGTGTCTGTGGTTGGTGTGTCTGTGTATGTGTGTGTCTGTGGTTGGTGTGTCTGTATGTGTATCTGTATGTGTGTGTCTGTGGTTGGTGTGTCTGTATGTGTGTGTCTGTGTGGTGGGTGTGTCTGTATGTGTGTGTCTGTATGTGTGTGTCTGTATGTGTCTGTATGTGTGTGTCTGTGTGGTTGGTGTGTCTGTATGTGTGTGTCTGTGGTTTGTGTGTCTGTATGTGTCTGTATGTGTGTCTGTGTGGTGGGTGTGTCTGTATGTGTGTGTCTGTGGTTGGTGTGCCTGTATGTGTGTCTGTGTGGTGGGTGTGTCTGTATGTGTGTGTCTGTGGTTGGTGTGTCTGTATGTGCGTGTCTGTGTGGTGGGTGTGTCTATGTGTGTTTGTGGGCGGGGTTACCAGGATGTATGGGGAAACAGGGCTGTTCAAAGCTTGTTCCTCAGTCATGGCAACGCGACGCCACAATCGTTGATTGTTCCTCCACACACAGTAAGTACACATCCACCTCTCCCTGCGTGCCAACACACACACACACACACACACAAAATGCAACGTGAACTCCTTGAACGAGTCGTTCATAAACAAATCTGGACAAACGTTTGTGTTGTGTATTTGTGGATGAGTTGCTGCTGTCGGAGACCTGCTCTTGTTATCATGGGTGTTTGTCGTCAGAGCTGGTATGTGGCAGTCATTATGAAATGCTCTCGAACAACTGCCACAGTACACCAGATTTCTTTCACAATTACAGATGAAGCACTGGTCATCATTATTCAGATCCAGCTTTTAATGACAGGAAACAGAGAAAAAAGATACTGCATTAAAAGCTGCCTTAAATGTTTACACTTACAAGTAAACAAAAATTATATATGCATTAATTCATTTTTTTAAGTGAAAACAAAACAGTGTAGAAATGTAACCACCTCCTCTTCCTCCTCCTCGTCTTCCTCATCTTCCTTCTCCTCATCATCTTCCTCCTCATTTTGCTTCACTCCTTGGCCAACTGATTCCTCCATTTTTTCAGTGGATGCTGACATTAAAAGAGATGGAGAAATACACACACACACACACACACACACACACACGCACACACACACACACACACACACACACACACACACACACACACACAAAATTACATTTGTGCAACCAAAAATGCACCCATGCTATAGAGTCAGTGTAAAGTGAGTGAAGCGCTCACCTTTGCTATGACGGGTGTCTCCACTGGATCGAGTTGTCTTCCCCTATTAATTAGAGGACAAGCAGACATATACAGTAGAACCCTGGAACTTGACGCTAACTTGTTCCGGAAGGAGCGTTGAGAAGCAATACAGTCGAGTTCTTAATTAATTTTCCCCATAAGAAATAACTGGAAACGGAGTAATCCGTTCTCAAACATCAAGTTGAATTCCAATGCTAAGTCGGTCACACAAATGCCTTTTTCATACTTCTCTGTGATCGCCCTTTTCAACTTGTTATTCTTACCGTTTTCCTCTTCTGCTTTTCTGCTATGTCTTTCTTGGGACCCACTATTTTTTCTGTCTAAAACAGTACAAAAAACAACAAAAATACAGCAAAAAGCTTCTAGCACAGCATCAAAATGGTAAAACCCATTGAATAACAACGCCAACTAGCGGCATGTGACTGAAGCACAAACTGTATTTTGTTTACAAAAGTCACATGAGTCGGGTCGGATTCCCAAGTTTTGTTCGAGCTCCGATACAAAATGTTCTCAAAATTTAGTGTCGAACTCCGAATATGTCGAGTACTGAGGCGGTCGAGTTCCGGGGTTCTACTGTATATGCAAACATATGCAAATGCAGCATGTGACCCTTCCTCACTGGTCATACCTGTCTCTTCTGTCTCTGTGTGATGTTGCTGATGTCAGGCGAGGACCCTGGGACAGCATGCTGTGTGCAGAATAGTTCAAAAAGAACAAACAATGAAAAAAGCAATGAAAAAAGATTCACATACATCCTAGAATAAGTCAGAATTCAAATGAATGAATGCACTCAAGTATCTGGCTGTCTAACTGAAATCACTAACAGAATACAACAAGTCCGAGTACCTGTACATCCTCGGTCTTCATTTTAAATGATGTAGGTGGCAGAAAACCATCCTGTTGACATTTGCGCAAGTTAGAACACTTCTCACAAATACTGAATACTACACTTCCACTGGCATGAGGCCATACTGTGATCGCTGGTGTTTTTTCTTTAACTGTACATATGGACCCCAGCTGTACTTCTAACTTGTGATTGCAGTTTACCTGTATGAGAATCTGCAACGGGACCCCATGGTAAAAGATGCTAGTCCTTGATTTTTTGCTTCCTCTTGTTCCCCCAAACACCTCAAACTGTGAGGGAGTAAACCACTTCCCTTGAGAGAAGATGCAGGCCTCACCTGCAGAGGAAGAGGGGAGGAGACAACAACAACTTTTGTTGTTAAGGATTTGAAATGTACTTTAACAGGAGTAGTGGTTTAGGGTTGTAGTATTTCACTACTCTGAGCAGTAGTGGTTTAGGGTTGGAGTATTTCACTGTACTCTGAGCAGTAGTGGTTTAGGGTTGGAATATTTCACTACTCTGAGCAGTAGTGGTTTAGGGTTGGAGTATTTCACTGTACTCTGACAGTATGAGACGTACTGTTGCTGAACTTGTCCGTGTACAGCGTGCCTTTTTTAGGTCCACATGTAACTGGAATCTCAGCTTTGCTCCTCACAAATGGGCTGCTGCCTGATGCAGATGAACATGCAAATTTAACAATTTGTATATGATGCAAATAGAACATGTGCATATATATTAAATATATGCTAAATATAAACTGTTTGTTAATGTGACACACAGCATTTCTGCTAACATAATGCATTTAGCACATTTAGCTTAGCTTGCTAATTTGCCAGCTGTTTATATTATTTTGTATTTATTTTTTTAAGTAATTTCCAAACTACCCACACGTTTGTTTTACAACCAAATGTGTTTTTTGTTATAAACTATCAGACAGTCATCATCTGAATGATAATATTCCAACAATTGTGTTTTGAGACATATGATTGTTTTTAACCTTTATTGTACATTAGGCTTTGACAGTCCTGTGTAGCTCGTCCCTACACTAACATTTACCCTCACACGTCAGAGAATGGTGACTTACTGTCTGCTGGTCTGTTGGTGGATGTTATCTGGGCAGAACTGGGGAGAGAGGATGTGGCCCTGCCCCTTCTGGGGAGAGAGGATGTCTCCTGGGTCCTACAATGCCTCATCATTCTCCTTCTGCTTCTATCTCCCCTGACTCCTTTCTGCGATATCAACCCAACCAGTCTGTGTATGTCTTACTCTCAAGCTCTAACCCAAGAGTTCTTGGAAAAGTACACCTGATTAATAAACAATAATTAATCAATAAATATAAAACCATTGCAAAGCAGAAAAAAAGATTTTAAAATCAATAGACATCAAATCATATCCCTGAGACTAATACAGCACTTACTGAGACGTCCTGAGAAATAAAATCACATGAAGAGTATCCAAAAACATGGACAAATTACATTTGGCAAATAGAGTTGCAGCAGAGCCAAGACTTACAGGGTTGCCAGGTTTGCGGTTTTGAAAATTCGCAGGTCGTTGGAAAAAAACAAACGTGAATTAATGAGACTGTTTAATAGCTTACAGCCTAAAAACAGAGAGGGAGAGAGGAGAGAGAGAACAGAAAGTAAAGGAGAAAGTGGGTGGTGCGTGGAAATCACAAGATTATATAGTGTAGCGTCGCGTTCGTAGCACTGCCTTTGTTTATTAGAGGGTGGGGCATTCATGTTCCCAGTGACTCAGTGCTGCGAGGATCAACACCGTGATTCCTGGCTGAACTTAAGGAGCCAGTGGGGTTTTCTTGCAATATAAGGTTGATCTGGTCCGTGAGTTATGCGCTGCTTAAAAGAGCTGTTGTCATTTGTGCAATAAAACAACGCAAGCGTTGCAAGAGACAGGAGAGGAAGGCGACAGGGAGCGCCTGCTCCTGTAAACTCAGCTCCTCATTGTGCTTAGCTGCCACCTCTGCTCTAAGCAGTTAGCGCGTATTTTAATCGGAATTGTGTTTATGCGTATTGCCATCGTCTGCAAGATATGTGATCCTCTCCGTTTGGTGTGGTAATATTACCAACAACTGAACAGTTTCAAAACTCACATTCATCTCCATATTTTTTAATGTTTGTGTCTGAATTGTAATTCTTGTAAGTGGTGCACTTTGTTCATTTGGAACGTCCTGTGATTGGTTAAGATAAGATTTGAGTTTAATTACTTTTGCCTTAGATTCTGTTCAATTCCAGGCTTCCTGTCCTAGCCTTCTTGCTCTAACACAGCTAAGTACCAACATTTCCTGATATTCCATTTCCCTACTAGTATCTATAAAGCCTGTGTTTATTCAATAATGTGTTTTGCTATTCCTGTGTGTGTATCCCACAGACCTCATGGACATAGACATCACAACACCAGCAATCTCATTTACCCATTAATCTTTACATCATTGTGATTGATCGCCCTCCAGGTTCCCTTGAGAACTTCACTGATGAGCTTGATACCTTCCTCAGTTCCTCAGTCAATTAACTACTGAAGCAAACCCACTCATCCTGCTTGGTGGCTTCAACATTCGGTCTGATGAACTACATTCTTCTTGCATTCTTCCATTGCTGTTGTCATTTGACGTCTCCGTCAACCTCACAGAGCAGGCAGCATTCTGGGCCTGGTCTTTACACGGGCCAGCGGAACATCACAGTCACCCCGCTTCACCTCTCGGACCATCACCTTCTATCCTTCCCTTTCTCCCTCCGTCATTTGAACATGCAGGGTGTCAGTGTGGTATAATATGGGAGAAGACATCATATGCATAAACATTACAAATGTAAAGCAAACTCAATATTTGGCTTACCTATCTGTCTTTATTTACATAAAACACAGTTTTTAAAAAGTACATGACAATAAACATCTTTTAGAAAAACATATGCAAAACATTTGTATCAGGGCCTGAATCCCAGAGTAACAAAGCCCTTTGGTTACATGTAAATGTGAAAAAATGTAAATGTAGTCAAATTAAATTGAACCATCTTTACCACCAGAGACAAGTAAGCACTACTTGAATGAATTACAATACAGACATAAACATTTAAAATATGGAGATGAATGTGAGTCTTCAGACTGTGTTCAGTTGTTGGTAATATTGCCACACCAAACAGAGAAGATTATATGTTGATGAATAACACATTTCATAGAACATAATGTAGAGAAAATGTCCTGCTACTTGTGTTATGAAATGAAGGCCTCTGTCTGAGAACAGATGCTACTGGATATTAAAGACGGTTTTGAACTCCCGCTCAAACATCTGGTTTAGTCTGGATCCCATAGATCTTATCAAATCATTATCCTATAAATGTGAGAGAGAAAATTGGTAAGTAATTTGAAACAGTTGATTTTTATAGCACGATTACAAAATTAGCAAAAATTTCTTTATGCTAGGTTATATATATACAGGTTGAGTAAAACGTCACAACACAGGAAAGGGAAAATGACGTGTGAATACCCCACTCAGCTAGTAATGGTTGAGGGGGCCTATTTTTTAGGGTATGTCTGTAACATTGCCGCCATCTTGAAAGCCACCATATTGGATCAAGGGCAGATTTTTCCAATGGGAAGGTGGCCATGTAGCATATCAAAGAAGATATGCTACAATCAGACATGCAATATCTCCTGTGGTTAACACAGAAAGTTGCAACAACAACTGGGAAAATTTGTGTTCAATGTGCTGTCCATGGTGCTGAACAGAGAGCACACTGAATACATTGAAAATTCAATAGCTTTGGAATTTTTTAAGATATTGCAAATCTGATCTGATTGCAGTGATGTTATGGACATAGCCTAAAAGATGCTGGGGTATTCATATATAAAATTTTCTGAAATAAAACGGTACACGTACACACACTGTATATAACGATGGGGTGTAGGAAATGCCAAAACTGAGGCGTTGCTCTTGTACAAATGTTTATTATACAGTGTGCTACTGTTTAACAACATGGAGGACAAACACAGATGCAACAAGACGAGCGACAAGCACAACATCGACACACATTAAATAATTTAAACGCAATGTTTAAACGTATGTTCGGTTTATTCATCGGTATCTCAAAAGTTGTTGTATTTCCTGGTTTCGTTTTGTTGTTCATTTGTTCGATCTATAATGTCTCGTCATGTTCGTACTGTCCATTTGTCTTCAATGAAGTAATGTGGTTGTTATAAAATGTGATGACACTAGCAACACAAGACACTCTCATCGGCAAGTGTGTCCGGCTCCTGTTTGCACCACACCCGCAACAAATACACACACCACACCCGCAACATATACACACACCACACCCGCAACAAATACACACATCACACCTGCAACAAATACACACACCACACCCACAACAAATACACACACCACACCCGCAATAAATACAGCAAATTTTAACAAGATGAATGACAGATGAGACGGATGAACACGTCACATAGAACCACACCCAAAGGAAATACATATATGGAAATAAACAGATGCAGGTCACACACACACACGTGAAGGGAGGGGTCAGGGGCTGTACTGTGACAAATAATTTGTTCCACTGATATTTCATCACAATATCTCAGTGAACTAATGAACCAGTCTGTATACGCACCATGAACACTGATTAATTCACCTAAATCAATAAATTTTATACATTTACATTTCTTTGCATGTCTCTATATTCACTGTATTCTCACCTTGTTAAAGGTGCTGCAGTTCTGGAAGATGAGCCTCATGTCACACACAAATTGTCGCAGTGTGTGATACTCCTGAGTGTGTAGTTTCTCATTCACTCTGTCCAACCACATGGGCTCAGAGATGAAGCTCCTGTATCTGCACACCTGTGCGAGAGCAGTGGAGACCCAGACCAGAGCATGAGTCAGAGACCCAGAGCACGAGTCAGAGACCCAGGGCATGAGTTAGAGACCCAGAGCATGACTCAAGGACCCAGGGCACAAGTCAGAGACCCAGGGCATGAGTTAGAGACCCAGGGCATGAGTCAGAGACCCAGAGCATGACTCAAGGACCCAGGACATGAGTCAGAGACCCAGAGCATGACTCAAGGACCCAGGGCACAAGTCAGAGACCCAGGGCATGAGTCAGAGACCCAGACCAGAGCATGAGTCAGAGACCCAGAGCACGAGTCAGAGACCCAGAGCACGAGTCAGAGACCCAGGGCATGAGTCAGAGACCCAGGGCATGAGTCAGAGACCCAGGGCATAAGTCAGAGACCCAGGGCATGAGTCAGAGACCCAGGGCATGAGTCAGAGACCCAGGGCATGATTCGGCAGAGACGACACAATTGGGTCCTGACATCCAGCCGTCAATGGGTTTTCATAATTCCTTATGAAACATCAATTTGTTTATGAAAAATCACTGTTCAGTTGTGGATTACTTTCTTCAAGTCACAAAACTAAGATGAATAAAGGTTTCAAAATCAATTATGGCAACAACTTAGTTAGCCTTAAATTTGAATTTGTCATCTTAAACTAATGACGTACACTAATTTTGACCTATGTATTTCATACAGGTATATTTAAAGTTACTGGCTAGACTGCTAGTACAACATTACCAGTCAGTGTCTGATGAACAGTACAGAAACAGTACAAATATTTAGAGGTTGGTGTGAGACATGTAGATAAAGGTCATTTAAACATTAAAGTAGAGTAAGTCTTACCATTGTGCTGGGATCCTTCCTAAACACACACTGTGTGTCCTCCTTACACATTAACAGCAGCAAATACTCACAGTGCTACACACAGACACACAAACACACACCCACACACACACACACACACACACACACACACACACAGTCAGATATACTGCTGGTAATGCAGTGTAGGGGTCAAGAATGCTGTTAATTCTGTAATGCACTTCATTATAGGGGAGTGTATTGATTTTATATCCTGGTCACTCCAAACACAATGTATGCATTCTAACAGAACAAACTCATTCTTACACAAGGACAAAATGAAACTCTGCTCACACACACTATAAAAGGACTGATAATCAACAGAAGAAGCTTGGAAAACATACTTCTGTGCCAGGATTTTTGATTAATTGAGTATTATTTTGAGTAAATACTTCCCTGAGAAGCCTTCTTAAACACTTGCTTGCAAGAGTTTTACACAGCATTGCATAAAGTGTGTCTGTGTGGTGGGTGTGTCTCTGTGTGTGTCTGTGTGGTGGGTGTGTCTGGATATGTGTCTGTGGGCGGGGCTACCAGGAAGTATTGAGTCACACGGCTTTTCAAAGCTTGTTCCTCAGTCATGGCAACATGACGCCACAGTCGTTGGTTGTTTTTCCACACACAGTAAGTACACATCCACCTCTCCCTGCATGCCAACACACACACACACACACACACACACACACACACACACACACACACACACACACACACAGTCAATACAATACAGGCTAGTGATTAATAACCTCATACATATTATTTTATAACTATACAAATCAACCACACACACACACACACACACACACACACACGTTCGCTACTCTGCACGAGTCTTTCTCTCCCTCTCCTCTCTCTCTCACCCCAGAGTGTCGTTCTGCAGAGCTGGTATGTGGCAGTCATTATGAAACGCTCGCGGACAATCGTCACAACACACCAGATCCCCGTGAGAGTTACAGATGAAGCACTGATCATCATTATTCTGATCCAGCTGGTAATGAGAGAAAACAGAGAAAAAAAAAACCTGTATTATAAACTGCCTTAAATGTTTACACTTATGATTAAACACAAATCTTATATGCATTATTTCAGTTTTTCCAATGAAAACCAAACAATGTGGCAATGAAGTAACATTAAGCATTACCATTCGAGCGTTTCTTTCATAGTCTAACAAAAACATTTTATTATGCAGGAAGTCCAGGTTATCATAGAATGGCCAGTCTGACTGTGAGAGCTGGTTACTCACTCACCTGCTGCTCTTCTGTAGGATGACAGAGGGAACACTTACACAGCATTGAATGCACCTTCAGAACCTTCTGGAGACACAATACACACATATTAGATTGGACCTGAGCCCATGTCAAATAAATGGGTAATACACCACAGAATGGGTGTAGTCTACATGAAAATGGGTAATATACCACAGAACGGGTGTAGTCTACATGAACATGGGTAATACACCACAGAACGGGTGTAATCTACATGAACATGGGTAATACACCACAGAACGGGTGTAGTCTACATGAACATGGGTAATACACCACAGAACGGGTGTAGTCTACATGAGCATGGGTAATACACCACTGAACGGGTGTAGTCTACATGAGCATGGGTAATACACCACAGAACGGGTGTAGTCTACATGAACATGGGTAATACACCACAGAACGGGTGTAGTCTACATGAACATGGGTAATACACCACAGAATGGGTGTAGTCTACATGAGCATGGGTAATACACCACAGAACGGGTGTAGTCTACATGAACATGGGTAATACACCACAGAACGGGTGTAGTCTACATGAGCATGGGTAATACACCACAGAACGGGTGTAGTCTACATGAGCATGGGTAATACACCACAGAACGGGTGTAGTCTACATGAACATGGGTAATACACCACAGAACGGGTGTAGTCTACATGAACATGGGTAATACACCACAGAACGGGTGTAGTCTACATGAGCATGGGTAATACACCACAGAACGGGTGTAGTCTACATGAGCATGGGTAATACACCACAGAACGGGTGTAGTCTACATGAACATGGGTAATACACCACAGAACGGGTGTAGTCTACGTGAGCATGGGTAATACACCACAGAACGGGTGTAGTCTACGTGAACATGGGTAATACACCACAGAACGGGTGTAGTCTACGTGAACATGGGTAATACACCACAGAACGGGTGTAGTCTACGTGAACATGGGTAATACACCACAGAACGGGTGTAGCCTGCGTGAACATGGGTAATACACCACAGAACGGGTGTAGTCTACGTGAACATGGGTAATACACCACAGAACGGGTGTAGTCTACGTGAACATGGGTAATACACCACAGAACGGGTGTAGTCTGCGTGAACATGGATAATACACCACAGAACGGGTGTAGTCTACATGAACATGGGTAATACACCACAGAACGGGTGTAGTCTACATGAACATGGGTAATACACCACAGAACGGGTGTAGTCTACGTGAACATGGGTAATACACCACAGAACGGGTGTAGTCTACGTGAACATGGGTAATACACCACAGAACGGGTGTAGTCTACGTGAACATGGGTAATACACCACAGAACGGGTGTAGCCTGCGTGAACATGGGTAATACACCACAGAACGGGTGTAGTCTACGTGAACATGGGTAATACACCACAGAACGGGTGTAGCCTGCGTGAACATGGGTAATACACCACAGAACGGGTGTAGTCTACGTGAACATGGGTAATACACCACAGAACGGGTGTAGTCTACGTGAACATGGGTAATACACCACAGAACGGGTGTAGTCTACGTGAACATGGGTAATACACCACAGAACGGGTGTAGTCTACGTGAACATGGGTAATACACCACAGAACGGGTGTAGTCTACGTGAACATGGGTAATACACCACAGAACGGGTGTAGTCTACGTGAACATGGGTAATACACCACAGAACGGGTGTAGCCTGCGTGAACATGGGTAATACACCACAGAACGGGTGTAGTCTACGTGAACATGGGTAATACACCACAGAACGGGTGTAGCCTGCGTGAACATGGGTAATACACCACAGAACGGGTGTAGTCTACGTGAACATGGGTAATACACCACAGAACGGGTGTAGTCTACCTGAACATGGGTAATACACCACAGAACGGGTGTAGTCTGCGTGAACATGGATAATACACCACAGAACGGGTGTAGTCTACATTAACATGGGTAATACACCACAGAACGGGTGTAGTCTACATGAACATGGGTAATACACCACAGAACGGGTGTAGCCTACATGAACATGGGTAATACACCACAGAACGGGTGTAGTCTACATGAACATGGGTAATACACCACAGAACGGGTGTAGTCTACATGAACATGGGTAATACACCACAGAACGGGTGTAGTCTACATGAGCATGGGTAATACACCACAGAACGGGTGTAGTCTACATGAGCATGGGTAATACACCACAGAACGGGTGTAGTCTACATGAACATGGGTAATACACCACAGAACGGGTGTAGTCTACATGAACATGGGTAATACACCACAGAACGGGTGTAGTCTACATGAACATGGGTAATACACCACAGAACGGGTGTAGTCTACATGAACATGGGTAATACACCACAGAACGGGTGTAGTCTACATGAACATGGGTAATACACCACAGAACGGGTGTAGTCTACATGAACATGGGTAATACACCACAGAACGGGTGTAGTCTACATGAACATGGGTAATACACCACAGAACGGGTGTAGTCTACATGAACATGGGTAATACACCACAGAACGGGTGTAGTCTACATGAACATGGGTAATACACCACAGAACGGGTGTAGTCTACATGAACATGGGTAATACACCACAGAACGGGTGTAGTCTACATGAACATGGGTAATACACCACAGAACGGGTGTAGTCTACATGAACATGGGTAATACACCACAGAATGGGTGTAGTCTACATGAACATGGGTAATACACCACTGAACGGGTGTAGTCTACATGAACATGGGTAATACACCACAGAACGGGTGTAGTCTACATGAACATGGGTAATACACCACAGAACGGGTGTAGCCTACATGAACATGGGTAATACACCACAGAACGGGTGTAGTCTACATGAACATGGGTAATACACCACAGAACGGGTGTAGTCTACATGAACATGGGTAATACACCACAGAACGGGTGTAGTCTACATGAGCATGGGTAATACACCACAGAACGGGTGTAGTCTACATGAGCATGGGTAATACACCACAGAACGGGTGTAGTCTACATGAACATGGGTAATACACCACAGAACGGGTGTAGTCTACATGAACATGGGTAATACACCACAGAACGGGTGTAGTCTACATGAACATGGGTAATACACCACAGAACGGGTGTAGTCTACATGAACATGGGTAATACACCACAGAACGGGTGTAGTCTACATGAACATGGGTAATACACCACAGAACGGGTGTAGTCTACATGAACATGGGTAATACACCACAGAACGGGTGTAGTCTACATGAACATGGGTAATACACCACAGAACGGGTGTAGTCTACATGAACATGGGTAATACACCACAGAACGGGTGTAGTCTACATGAACATGGGTAATACACCACAGAACGGGTGTAGTCTACATGAACATGGGTAATACACCACAGAACGGGTGTAGTCTACATGAACATGGGTAATACACCACAGAATGGGTGTAGTCTACATGAACATGGGTAATACACCACTGAACGGGTGTAGTCTACATGAACATGGTAATTTATGAAGTTCTGCTTCTTTCCCTCCTCTTCTAACACCTCCATCATGTCCCTCCCTCTGTCAAAAACATACAAAACACACTCTCTAGCTGGGCTTCTTCAGGCCAATAGAAACTACCAGCGTGTCTGTTATTTCCAAAGCTCTGGTTTCCCTTACACTCTCTCTCAGTGTCCCAGTCTCAGAATCTCAGTGTATCCCCCATCAGCTCACTGATCTCACTTGTCATTCACCTGCATACTGTAAACTCAAGAGACTGAAGCCTTTCAAGGTCCTTTCCACCGTTTTGAAGACTGTAACTTTCTGTCTGTAATATTACCTGGAGTAGGGAGTTTAATGTTTTGCCCTGACATTTTATGTCTCTTCTCCAGTACCCATCCTGCTTCACAAACTCCTGTGGAGTTAACCAACACTCCGCAGTGCGAATGCTTCTGCTACGTGTACCTGCAGCAGTTAAAGGGAAGACTGTATCACACCTCATACCTCAGTCACACGTACTTACACACCAACACACCTCCATCACACTAACTTACTCACCAACACACCTCAATCACACTTACTTACACACCAACACACCTCCATCACACTAACTTACTCACCAACACACCTCCATCACACTTACTTACACACCAACACACCTCCATCACACTAACTCACCAACACACCTCCATCACACTTACTTACACACCAACACACCTCCATCACACTAACTTACTCACCAACACACCTCCATCACACTTACTTACACACCAACACACCTCCATCACACTAACTTACTCACCAACACACCTCCATCACACTTACTTACACACCAACACACCTCCATCACACCAATTTACAGACCGACACATGAAACCACAACGTGCACCTACCCGAAGCAAATCTGCTTTTAAATAAAACTCCACTGACAGAACCACAGCTGACTGGTAAGGTAGGACCCTCAAACTCAGACAAATTCACTTCTTCTCCCTCATCCTCATCTTCTTCCTCCTCATCTTCTTCCTCCTCCTCTTCCTCCCCATTTCGCTTCACTCCTTGGCCAACTGATTCCTCCATTTCTTCACTGGACGCTGACATTATAAGTGGTGGGGGGGGGGGGGGGGGGTGGGGGGTGGCGCAACACACACACACACACACACACACAAGAAAACACATACACGCAAAGCACAACAGTAGAGAGTGAGGTATAGGGAGAGTGAGGTACAGGGAGAGTTAGGTATAAGGAGTGAATTAAGACTGGACTTACTGGAGCTGCAGCTTTCTGGGGAACTGGGAGAGAACAGCTGTCGTTGACTCTGCTGACAGAGGCACATGAACACCATGACCAACAAACCACTTCATTAACTGGTCAAACGATGAGTAGGCCAGGAAAACGATTACAGCCCCTCACCTTCTCAACACACTTCCTCTTCATGGGAGACGTTACGTTTAGATGGCCCTCCTTTGAAGAGAGAAGAAGAAGGAAGCGTGTTAAGTGGTATAATATGGCCCATGTTCTCCCTGATAAACATGCAGGATGAGTGCATTGGACCTTTCTGGAAGATTCCATCTGCAGATGTTTACATGACTGTGAGTCAGCCTGTTAGCCTCAGCCAATGACAGCAGCCAGGGTATTTACTTCAATCAGTGTCTGTATTGGCCTGTTCTGGAGTATTTCTGTAGTGGAGTGTTCTGGAATTTTTCTGTAGTGGAGTGTTTTTGTAGTGGACTGCTCTGGAGTGTTTCTGTAGTGGAGTGTTCTGGAGTGTTTCTGTAGTGGAGTGTTCTGGAGTGTTCAGCCAGTGCATTTACCTTGATCAGTTTCAGTAGTGGAGTGTTCTGGCAGCGGATGCTGAGTTTCCAGTTCTTCCACCTGCCTTTTCCTGCAAACTCCTCAAAACCAGAAGGAGTGAACCAGTGGCCTTGGGAAAGAATGCATTTGCCCCCTAGTGGACACACACCGCTATGTCAGTGCGAGGATAAAGAATACCGTCACAAGAAATGCAACATCATTACAGGGAATGCAACACCACCACAGGGAACACTACACCACTACAGGGAACACTACACCACTACAGGGAACACAACACCATCACAGGGAACACTACACCATCACTGGGAACACTACACCACCACAGAGAATACAAAACCATCACAGGGAACACAACACCATCACAGGGAACATTACACCATCACAGAAAACACAACATCATCACAGGGAACACTACACCACCACAAGAAATGCAACATCATTACAGGGAACATAACACCATCACAGGAAACACTACACCATCACAGGGAACACTACACCATCACAAAGAACACAACATCATCACAGGGAACACAACACCACCACAGGGAACACAACACCACCACAGGGAACACAACACCATCTTAGGGAACACAACACCACCACAGGGAACACAACATCATCTTAGGGAACACAACACCATCACACGGAACACAACACCACCACAGGGAACACAACACCATCTTAGGGAACACAACACCATCACAGGGAACACAACACCATCTTAGGGAACACTACACCATCACAAAGAACACAACATCATCACAGGGAACACTACACCACCACAGGGAACACTACACCATCACAAGAAATGCAACATCATTACAGGGAACACTACACCATCACAGGAAACACTACACCATCACAGGGAACACTACACCATCACAGGGAACACTACACCATCACAGGGAACACTACACCATCACAGGGAACACTACACTACCACAGGGAACACTACACCACCACAGGGAACACTACACTACCACGGGGAACACTACACCATCACAGGGAACATTACATCATCACAGAGAATACATAACCATCACAGGGAACACAACACCATCACAGGGAACATTACACCATCACAGAGAACACAACACCATCACAGGGAACACAACACCATCACAGAGAACACAAAACCATCACAGGGAACACACCACCATCACAGAGAACACAAAACCATCACAGGGAACACACCACCATCACAGGGAACACAACACCATCACAGAGAACAACACCATCACAGGGAATACAACACCATCACAGAGAACACTGCACCATCACAGAGAACACTGCACCATCACAGAGAACACTGCACCATCACTGGGAACACAACACCATCACAAGAAATGCAACATCATTACAGGGAACACTACACCATCACAGAGAACACTACACCATCACAGGGAACACTACACCATCACAGGGAACACTACACTACCACAGGGAACACTACACCATCACAGGGAACACTACACTACCACAGGGAACACTACACCACTACAGGGAACACTACACTACCACAGGGAACACTACACCATCACAGGGAACACTACACTACCACAGGGAACACTACACCACTACAGGGAACACTACACCACTACAGGGAACACTACACCATCACTGGGAACACAACACCATCACAGGGAACACTACACCACTACAGGGAACAACAACATCACAGAGAACACAACACTATCACAGGGAACACAACACCATCACAGGGAACACTACACCACTACAGGGAACAACAACATCACAGAGAACACAACACTATCACAGGGAACACAACACCATCACAAGAAATGCAACATCATTACAGGGAACACAACACTATCACAGGAAAGACAACACCATCACAGGGAACATTACACCATCACAGGGAACATTACACCATCACAAAGAACACAACACCATCACAGGGAACACTACACCACTACAGGGAACAACAACATCACAGAGAACACAACACTATCACAGGGAACACAACACCATCACAAGAAATGCAACATCATTACAGGGAACACAACACTATCACAGGAAAGACAACACCATCACAGGGAACACTACATCATCACAGGGAACATTACACCATCACAAAGAACACAACATCATCACAGGGAACACTACACCACCACAGGGAACACTACACCATCACAAGAAATGCAACATCATTACAGGGAACACTACACCATCACAGGAAACACTACACCATCACAGGGAACACTAGACCATCACAAAGAACACAACATCATCACAGGGAACACTACACCACCACAGGGAACACTACACCACCACAGGGAACACTACACCATCACAAGAAATGCAACATCATTACAGGGAACACTACACCATCACAGGAAACACTACACCATCACAGGGAACACTACACTACCACAGGGAACACTACACCACCACAGGGAACACTACACTACCACAGCGAACACTACACCATCACAGGGAACACTACACCATCACTGGGAACACAACACCATCACTGGAAACTCAACACCATCACAGGGAACACTACACCACCACAGGGAACACAACACCATCACAAGAAATGCAACATCATTACAGGGAACACAACACTATCACAGAGAACACAAAACCATCACAGGGAACACAACACCATCACAAAGAACACTGCACCATCACTGGGAACACAACACCATCACAGGGAACACTACACCACCACAGGGAACAACACCATCACAGAGAACACAACACCATCACAGGGAACACAACACCATCACAAGAAATGCAACATCATTACAGGGAACACAACACTATCACAGAGAACACAAAACCATCACAGGGAACACAACACCATCACAAAGAACACTGCACCATCACTGGGAACACAACACCATCACTGGGAACACAACACCATCACAGAGAACACAACACCATCACAGGGAACACTACACCATCACAGGGAACAACAACATCACAGAGAACACTACACTACCACAGGGAACACTACACCACCACAGGGAACACAACACCATCACAGGGAACACTACACCATCACAGGGAACACTACACCACCACAGGGAACACTACACCACCACAGGGAACACTACACCACTACAGGGAACACTACACCGTCACTGGGAACACTACACCGTCACTGGGAACACTACACTGTCACTGGGAACACTACACCATCACAGGGAACACTACACCATGACAGGGAACACTACACCATGACAGGGAACACTACACCATCACAGGGAACACTACACCATCTACAGGGAACACTACACCATCACAGGGAACACTACACCATCACAGGGAACACTACACTATCACTGGGAACACTACACCATCACAGGGAACACTACACCATCACAGGGAACACTACACCATCACAGGGAACACTACACCACCACAGGGAACACTACACCATCACAAGAAATGCAACATCATTACAGGGAACACTACACCATCACAGGAAACACTACACCATCACAGGGAACACTACACCATCACAGGGAACACTACACTACCACAGGGAACACTACACCACTACAGGGAACACTACACCATCACTGGGAACACAACACCATCACAGGGAACACTACACCACCACAGGGAACAACAACATCACAGAGAACACAACACCATCACAGGGAACACAACACCATCACTGGGAACACAACACCATCACAGGGAACACAACACCATCACAGGAAAGACAACACAACCACAGGGAACAACAACATCACAGAGAACACAACACCATCACAGGGAACACTACAATATCACAGAGAACACAAGACCATCACAGGGAACACTACACCACCACAGGGAACACAACACCACCACAGGGAACACAACACCACCACAGGGAACACAACATCATCTTAGGGAACACAACACCATCACACGGAACACAACACCACCACAGGGAACACAACACCATCTTAGGGAACACAACACCATCACAGGGAACACAACACCATCACAGGGAACACAACACCATCTTAGGGAACACAACACCATCTTAGGGAACACTACACCATCACAGGGAACCGTAATGTGGGAGTGACGGTACCTTTGGCCAGCCTGTTTCGATCCAGAGTGGCTTTTTTATCTCCACAGGTGACAGGTAGCTGAGTTTGATAAAAATCCCATGTCCAAATATCCAGCTTCTCTCCTTTCTTAACTGGAGAAGCTGAGAGAGAGTGCATGTCAGGGAAAAACACTTCATATCAAATATCATAGAGTAATAAATAACTAATATATAAGATCCAATATAAGAGTACTAACAAATATTTAATAGCCAAACAAATTAATTTGTTAAGTATTAAGTGTTAATCAAATGTTAAGACATTCCGTAAGCTGTTTTACACATTGTCAAATGTGATATTAAAATATATATTAATGATTTATACATTTATTAATGCTTTAGTAGCATTGGGATCACTTAGAGTTAAATCTCTATGTTTATAAACATATTTTGATTTTTTTTTTTTTGGCTGCCTATTTTTCAAGCTCAGTGCAGATGAAAGGTCTGTGAAGGCACAAAGTAGCAGACACAGGTCAAAGGTCACAGGTCACGGCTGCAGGCTGGACTGGGACTCATCCCTGGCCAACAGAAGCAGACCTGCTCTGAGACCAGCATTTGTGTAATTTATCCTCCTAAATCTAATCATTTGGCCAGGAGACTGGTGTGATTATTCTCAAATGCTCGAGCCAAAGGGCGATAGACTACAAACATACAGAATATGGGCTTCTTGAGGGGTTTCTTCTGGCTGGGCGAGGAAGGATAAGACGGGCCGGGCTGCTCGTCTTCCTCAGACTTTTCATCACTTTTCTTCCTCTTGCATCCTTTTCTCTTCCCCTTTACTACGTGTTCTTTACTCAGTGAGTCTTTCTCCTCCTCCGCATTAGGGAGCTTGTCATAGTATTTGAAAGACCCTGATGAACAATCACATTGAAAAGAGTTTCAAATAAATAAAAAATTTAAAAAATGCAAATTCTTATATTGAAGTATTACACACATAAAAATATAGCAGATTACAATACATAATGAAAAGCTCCAGAAGTGTCTGGAGGCAACGCACCGTCCATCAGACTGTTTCTGAGCACACGCAGAACTGGGTATTTCTGCAGGATGTGGTCACGGAACACACATCTCCAAAACACCTTCACACTGTCACTTCTCTCTTTCTCCAGCCTGTCCAACACCTCATACACACCCTCCTTTTTCCTCTCCTTACACTTCATACTTCTCACCTTCTGCAAAGAAAACACAACTCACTGTTTGGGAGGAGAGAGAGAGAGAGAGAGAGAGAGAGAGAGAGAGAGAGAGAGAGAGAGAGAGAGAGATTTCTTGCCTTGTATAGTTTTTCTGTGACCAAATTATGGTCGCGCAGCTGATTGAGGAATGTGTTCGGTTGCTCTATGCAGGACATTTCCGTCTTTTTGCAGTGAAAAAACCGAATCAACTCCTCATTCGTCAGAAAGTCTAACGGATCCATTTTAAAAGAGGTGTCGTTCCAGTCTGTAAAACGACATCTCAATTAAATAACAGCAATAAAGCCTTATATAATGTACTGTAAAATACCATAACTAAGTCACGCGTACAGCCACGAATCTAAAGTATGTTCTACATACGTATGTAACTATGGCTTTCATTATAAATAAACAGTAACACTTCAAAGCCACAGTACCTCCACACGGCCTCCAATTGTATTTTCAGCCGACAAGCGTTGATTCGTTGCCTTGATTTCTACACATTTCCTCGCAAGATCCCTCGGCACACGGCGGAACCGGAACGATGATGTTGGAAAAGCGAAAGCTGACCTCTGAAAGCGCGCGTGCGACGTGCGGAGAGCGCGCGAGTCACGCCCTCTACCGAGACTGGTTCACAACACAAAAGCCTCCGGCAGGAAGGTCGCTCCGTGTGCGGGACAGCCAGCTCCCCATTCTCACACCCCGAAAGAGGCGTAGAGGGGGGGTGAAAATGTGTTATGGAATGATGAACTCAAAGTTGGTAATCATACAAAAATAAGTTCTGCGAAAGTTATTGACTGAGGCTAAATTATCAAAAATATGTAACATAAAACCAAAAATAGTATATAAAACGATTTAAAAAATAGGGCAATAGAAATAGTATATTGAGAATAAAAATTGTATTGGTGTCACCAAATGACAGTAAATATAATGTTATATTAGTTTGTACTATAATGTTATATTAGTTTTGTTCTGTGTTCAAGCAAACTATTAAGACACAATTTAATTAATTGTAAACAAAACAAATAAATTCCAACCCCAATGAAATAGAAACCTCATAGCTGTGGGCCACCATACACATCTCATAATACTGATGATGGACCTTGTAAATAAGTTTACATACTTTTAATTTTAGTTGACAAGCTTCTTCTTTTTCTTCTTCTTCTTCTTTCGGCAATTCCCGTTTAGGGGTCGCCACAGCGGATCAAACTCCTCCATCTGGCCCTGTCCTGAGTGTCCTCCACTGACACACCAGCCACTCTGGATACCACTGCATCCATAAACCTCCTCTTAGGTCTACCTCTACTCCTCTTGCCTGTACGATGAAGTGATAAACATGATGGTATGTAATATTTTAATATAATTTATAATTTGCAACAGCATCATCGCGGATCAAATCTTCACACAAACACCGTAATAATTGCTATACATTCTGACTTTTAAATGACGCTCTGGTAAGACTCCAGTTCAACTGCTTGCTTCAAGTTAGGTCTGACATGTAAATAACACACAATAGTTGATCAATACAGTTTCATTGCAGTCTCCAATATGTTCATGTACATATCTACATACCCATATCCACAGTTAATTTATTTTGTATATTTATAATAGTAATACTCACCATATCCACAGTGAATCAATTTTTGCACATTTAGAATAGTAATTTATTTCATCAATCTCTTGCACTATGTATATAGTGCACTATGTTATTGCACACTTGCCCTGTCTTTTGCACTATTGCTACTATTTGCACTTCTGGTAGATGCTAACTGCATTTCGTTGCCATGTACCTGTATTGAGCAATGACAATAAAGTTGAATCTATCTATCTATCTATCTATCTATCTATCTATCTATCTATCTATCTATCTATCTATCTATCTATCTATCTATCTATCTATCTGTCCGTCCGTCCGTCCGTCCGTCTGTCTGTCTGTCCGTCCGTCCGTCTGTCCGTACGTACGTACTAAGACATATGGCTCATATTTTTAAACCAGCGGTGTGGTGCCATCTGGTGGCCATAACGGGAACTGTGCGGTATTTTCGGTAAGGACGTATTTGAGTCGGTCGTTTCCGGACGTGTTCGGCCGCCGATAACGGTTGGTATGGTGTATGTGTTCAAATCTTTGATGCTAGCTTCACCGTGCTACTTCTGGCCTGTACTGAACCACAGAGGAATAGGAGAAAGAGGGAACGCCAACGGGGAGACGAGGAGCCTGGCTACGGAATGACGGTGTTGCAGGAACCTGTCCAGGTAATTAAGAAACAAATAAAGCTGTTGTCCCCGGTCATACGCGGAGGACACGACTTTAATCCCCCCACACAGAAGTCGTACTTGGCCGGTCGGTGGGGATACTCGACACCGGGGCCGGTGTTGAGGCCTAGCTGTGCTAATCAACACCTTAAGCCTTTTTAAAATCGATGACATTACAAATACAACACCACATGTAGGGGGTTGGATGTTTTTAAAATATTTTTTTATATTTTAGTATATTTAAAACCAGTTACCACCCGTCACACAGCTAGTCAAAGTTAGTTTTGTTTCATAAGCTAACGTTAATAACGCGGTTAGCGTTAGCCTCGCGGCTAGCTGGCTAACTCTGCATTTTAATCTCGGCAGTGAATATTTTATTGACAGGATTATTATTATTATTGTTATGGTTGAAGGTAATTGGACTTTCGACGAGCTACTAACTTCAAAACCATCTAAAGTACAACGAATGATTGCCAGCGGCAGCTAGCTGGATCATGATGGAGAAACAGTGTAGCCCGGCAGCCTTGGCTAACTTATGTAGTAGCTAGACGAGTTACTAAATATCGGATATCTGGAGTCAACAACATCATCTGCGTGTCATGTTCGTGAAATATCGAGAAAACATATAACATAGCTAGATAACTGAGAAATGATCGAGATCGAGTTAACGTCCAAGCCGGTTACCCAGCTGTATTACATAGATAATGAACTAGGCAGCTAGTTAACCAAAAACCAAGACGACTGTTAAGTGTCTTTTACATAATGGCCCTAAAATGTTTTAAATGTTTTACTATATTATTATGCGCATCGATATAGCTAGCTGTGTATGTTGGTACCAGCTAGCTAAATGTCAGATTAGGTTTTTGCTTTTGCTGCAACACCTTTTTGTACACTGAACCCGCTCCTTGTGAGGAATACATGGCAGCTTGGCTCAGACATAGCCGTCAAAATCATGCATAATCTCGCCAGCTATCTTGTGCATTTGTCAGTATACAGTATCTATAAATGGAGTGTTTTCAGGACGTTATCATAGCCCGTTTGGGGGTTGTGGCAGTACCAGGCATTTCTGTTTGTCATTCAAGCAGCGCAATTGTCATTTACAGTTATGAACATCTATGAGTAAATCTGCATTCGCAGCTCGCTTGCATGTCAACCACAACTGCTTGCTTTAACCTTTGGCAAACGCTTGGTGTGTGAGGGAGACGATATGTGGCGTGCTGTGGTAACCACTGCTGTCTTCTCGTCCACAGGCTGCTGTCTGGCACGCTCTCAACCACTATGCCTACAGAGACGCTGTGTTCCTGGCAGAGAGGCTGTATGCTGAAGGTAGTAACTCTAAATCTTACAAACGCTGACACCTCACGAATGGCGAGCGACCACCGTCATTTCCATTAGACCCAATGGAGAAATCTTTACTATTAATACAGCATAACAGACTTGATTCTTGGATCACGAAGGGATTGTTCAGATCTGAATATATGCCAAGAATGTATATTTTCTTGGTATTAATTACAGTGCTGTAAGGTTACTGATACACACAAAGTAATGGTGCATTTCTTAGACTGTCTGCCCTTACAGCTTTTCTGTCTTGTTCTCAAGGTAAGGTGTAAGGTGCTTTCAATTTCGCAGCCATCTGCATTAGGGCATCGGTGTCATGGTTATATTGGTATCTGGCCAGACAGAAGCTGCCTGTCTCATTCAGAAATCAACATTTCAGAAGCCTGATGCAAAGTGTTGATGGCTCTATTTTTTCCCCCGTTATGTTCCTGCGTCTTCTGACAGTGCACTCGGAAGAAGCGCTCTTCCTCCTGGCTACGTGTTACTACCGCTCTGGGAAGGCCTACAAGGCTTACCACCTCCTCAAAGGGCACAGCTGCACCACGCCACAGTGCAGATACCTCCTGGCCAAGTGCTGCGTGGAGCTGAGCAAGTAAGACCTCCTCCTGCCACTGTGCCCAGCGCGGCCTGTGTGCAGGGGCTTTACACGCAGTACAGCAACCGCACATACGTACACAGGCCCTCCTTATGATTTAGGATACCAGTACAAGATATTATAATTTTGATATGTTTCTAGAACATTCATGTGTTCCTTTTTATACGGCATGATTGCAGTTGGCTTTTTCAAAACATGGCTAAAGTGTGTGACCATTTGAGGCGATGGTTGTTCTCCACTACTGCTATATTGTACATGCTGCACATACCCAGCTAGTTGATGGTTTCTAGTAAGTCTTGTGATGCTACTGTTCGATTGATCAGACGAGCTACATAAGCCTGTCCTACCAGATCCCTACAGAGTACGCTATTCCTGTGCTTGTTATTAAGCTGCATGGATTCTTCCAGAAAAAATGTATTTATAGAGGTGCCTGTGATTGTTATAGTGTGAAAAGCTGTTGTGTGCCAGTGGTGTGTGTTTGTGGAAGAGAGAAACACAGAGCAGTGGCACTAACCGAATGCCCTGGTGTACACGTGCACTCACATTTTTCTTTCCACCAAAGCAAAGCCCAGTCGCAGATTGGTAATAGAAATACTTTTCAACATTTGGTTATTTCTGGATTTCCTAAAATGTTTTGTTTCTTTCATATGCCCGTGAAGTAGGTGAGATGAATTAGTTAGCAGTTCATCATCTGTGTCATATGACTTTGACTCACAGTGTGTTAAATTATATGCAGGGTGAGATAAATATTCTGTGCCAAACCATTAGCATTTCACGTAGCGCCCAGCCCGTCCACTCAGTTGATGATCATCCTCTAAGTGTACACACTCCCTCACATGGGGTCATCACCTGGACGCCTCCCTTCCTCAGGGTTTTAATGAATCACATGACAGGCCCTCCATCTTGATGCTGTTTTCTCGGCGAGCTGTGCTCTCTCCGTCCACAGCCACTAGTCCTTTCAACGGCCTCAGATCCCTCCCGTCCTACCAACGTTTGCCACCAATGTCCAATCTTTAGCTTCAGCAGCTCTATCAGCATGTGTAGCTTGTTTCCCCTCTGCCCTTCACCCATTTGTTCTGATATGGATGCGATGGGCGAAGAATGAACCTCCATGTGCTTTATTGTGGAATAAATGCGGTAAGGTGGCAAGGTGGCCTCCATGTGTGGTGTGTCTAACCCCTTTCAGCATCTCGGCCCCTTCTCATAACCTGCAGCCTCCATGTTCACCTCCCCACTGCTCAAGGTTTTGCAGAGTTAGAAGGATGTCGTATGTCTCTCCAAGCAAAATGTACGATGCTAGTCGCATCCGTCACCCACAGCTGTGGTGCGGGGTTCTCTGCTTCTATGCTGTTTTGTCTGTGTTCCCTGCCAAACTGGCTGCTGTGTGCCATGTTCCCTCTTCTGGCTCACAAATAAAACCAGTAACCATTTGCCTTCTCTGTGGTAATGAGGCTTTTCTAAATGCTTTTTGCACCTGCCCTACCACATCCATATATTCCCGGGCTCTCTTGGCTACCTGCACTGTCTCTCATGGATTACACTCTCCGTACTTTCATGAGTGGTGCTTTTAACCCTACGTACTTAGACCCCAACAGAACGACTCAGCCCCTCTCCCCTATCATACCACACTATTTAGGGAACACCGCACCCCTAAGCCACTTCCTGATAGCCTCTGTGTCCTTAAATGCAACCTTGTATACCTTCTTCCTCCATAAGCAAACATTCCCACACAAGTTGTCCTTTCAAAGTTGATGAGTTTACTCCTCGTCCTTGCCCACTTGAGATTCTCATTTAGCTTCTCTAGCAACCTCCCAGCACCTGGTACAGTAGTGGTCAGTGTTGCCACGCCCCCAGGCTGGTACTGTCCTGTAACCTGTCCTGTAACTGCCTGCCTAGAACCCCGTCAATCACCATCATAAATGTAAACGTTGAAATAGTACAAACTGTATTTTCAGTCGTCTTCAGAACTTAACATGCTCTTCCTGTATTAAACCTAAACGTATTATCTTCAAAATAAGTCTTAACCAGTCTTCTAATCCTGTCTGGTACATGGAAGAACCCAAACACATTCCATGAGAGATGATCCAGGAAACCCACATGTAGTCCCTCCCCTCTCCTCTGGCTCAGGCTGACGCCACATCGTAATGTTGTGCTGCAAACAACCTGCAAAGCCTGAAATCCCGGCACCGTTGTCAATGAACTTATTTTCTCTGAAATATGCAGACGGTCTCTGCCCAACCACAATAGAGATCTTACCATCCACATTTAAGAAGGCTTGTAGGGAGAAAGTGCTCAATACCCACAGCGTGCTGGTCTGTTGGTATAAGAAATCCCTCTACTGGAGGAGAAACCCAAAGCCTTGTTGTAAGGATCATTCCTGTTTGCAGCGGTGACTGTGTTTATGGCCTAGGAATTGTCAGCATGCTGTCATGTTTAATTTAGGTTTCCATAGGAACCACCCGTTGAGGAAAAACGCTGCATAATGGACGTTAAAATTGTTGGTTAAGGCTGAATTCTGATTTCTTTATTTTTATAAACAGGAGTGAGTGGCGTTTTCTCTTGTTCTTCCTTCGTGTTCTTTATTTGGCTGATGTTTGATTGTGGCCAGAAGAATGTGTGAGCAGCTTATAAATATCGATCTTCATCCTGGACATGGTCCTCAAGAATGGCACCTGCTATTTGGAGACAGACCATACGCAGAGTTCTAGAGATGTCTCCAGAGTTCTTGCAGTGTTGTGAGGTGTATAGTGAGCTTTGTGTCCCTGATTTGAGGACCACGGTTTCGGATGAATTCTTGGCTCTGTCAGCATCAGTTCTCTGCTAGGAGAGGAGGACCAAGCAGATTACAAACCAAGCCAGTGATTACCACCTACTCACCCAGTCCCAGTCTGGCTAATGTGTAAGGATGCAAAATATATGCATAAATAATATTAATTTGTTGATTTCTACATGTACAGTCTTTATCACATCTCTGTATAAGAGATTAAAACGACAGTTGGTTAGTTGGTATTTGGATTTTGCTGATAAGTTACTCATTTATATCTGTTATGATGATGCATTAATTTCTTCATGCTCTGGATAAGTACGCATTTGTGCCACTGTTTATTTATTATTTTTTTTACTACTATTTAAATTTGCAGCATTACTGGATGTGTTCAAGACTATCCTAGCCCTAACATCAACCCTAGCCCTAACATCAACCCTAGCCACAATGCCATATTTTGTTTGATCTAATAATGAAGCTCAAACCTTATATCTTTAGCATTATGACTATCCAAAAAGGTATTATTTTACAGAGATAATGGAAAAGCTCAAAGGCTAATATACTAACCTGTGTGTGTGTGTGTGTGTGTGTGTGTGTGTGTGTGTGTGTGTGTCAGGCTGGCAGAAGGCGAGCAGATCCTCACAGGTGGGGTCCTGAACAAACAGAAGAGCCAGGATGACATCGTGACGGAGTTCGGCGACTCCTCGTGTTTCACGCTGGCGCTGCTGGGACAGATCTACTGGTGTGTGAGCCCCGCTGTACTGCCCTGGGGCACGGAGCAGCCGTGTGAGCCCCGCTCTACTGCCCTGGGGCACGGAGCAGCCGTGTGAGCCCTGCTCTACTGCCCTGGGGCACGGAGCAGCCGTGTGAGCCCCGCTCTACTGCCCTGGGGCACGGAGCAGCCGTGTGAGCCCCACTCTACTGCCCTGGGGCACGGAGCAGCCGTGTGAGCCCCGCTCTACTGCCCTGGGGCACGGAGCAGCCGTGTGAGCCCCGCTCTACTGCCCTGGGGCATGGAGCAGCCGTGTGAGCCCCACTCTACTGCCCTGGGGCACGGAGCAGCTGTGTGAGCCCCGCTGTACTGCCCTGGGGCATGGAGCAGCCGTGTGAGCCCTGCTCTACTGCCCTGGGGCACGGAGCAGCCGTGTGAGCCCCGCTCTACTGCCCTGGGGCACGGAGCAGCTGTGTGAGCCCCGCTGTACTGCCCTGGGGCACGGAGCAGCCGTGTGAGCCCCGCTGTACTGCCCTGGGGCACGGAGCAGCCGCACGCCTCATTTAATTTAGCAGCTGAATTCAGTGTCACCTGCTTTATTCAAATCTTGGCTTTGGTAAAATGTGCCTGCATTAATCAACAGTACCGCATATCTTTAAGCATTACCTCTTGGCATGTCGCTTTGTTACTGAAAGGACCCCATTCAGGTCTGTTAAAAGTACAGATGTTTAGCCATAAGTGAACTGAATGATGAAAACCGCTGTTATCTTCATTGAAACTCCTAGGATGTATTAGAGAGGAACAGATGGGTTATTGTGTCAAGTAGCTGGGAGCATGTGGGAATTTCCTGTTATTGGGTAAGAGACGAATGTAAATGAGACAATCAGTGCAGTTGTGTTTGCTGTTAGTCAGTTCCTTGTTTAGAGCAGGTCTCCGATGAATGAGGAGCATCTTTAGTGCAATTCCTTTCATGGCATTTTGTGGATCTTTCATGGTTGAGCATCTAGTTTTAAGAATAGATCCCTTTCCTAATGCGCTCAGCTGTTTTGTTGAGCTAATGCGTCTCCTCCTGGTCTGCAGCAAAACGGATCGTCTGGCTAAAGGGGCAGAATGTTTCCAGAGGAGCCTGGGTGAGAATCCGTTCCTCTGGTCGCCCTTCGAGTCCCTCTGCCAGATCGGTGAGTTTATTATCTGTTCCTCGGTGGTGTGGGTTTAGAATCGGGTCTGCTTTTTGCCTCGTGTTTTGCAAAATAACTTATTTTTCTTGGTTGATTAGCTGGCAGTGGTTTGACCCATTGACCTTTTCAGTGTCTTGCCCTTGTAATTTGTGTGTGTGTGTGTGTGTTGATTGCGGTGCAGGTGAACGGCCAGATCCCGAGCAGATCTTCAAGTTAACCTCTCTGCAGAGCTTCAGTGGGGGCAGTGGGGGGGGCGGCCCCGCCTTCCCCATGGGTCCTGTACACACACCCAGCCACAACATGCCCCACCGGCAGGTCGACTCCGTCCTCATGGAGACGCCCCAGGACACCCTGGTACACGTTCAGACCCCTGCAGCATGCACCTGATCTCAGTCATGGGTCCAAAATCACACCCAGGAGTGGGCTTGATGTCACACCCAGGAGTGGGCTTGATGTCACACCCAGGAGTGGGTTTGATGTGGGTGTGTTCTCCCTGGAGTGTATGTCAGTTCCCAATGTCCATATAATCCAATTATATTTATATTTCAAATTCATATCATAATCTAATGCAGGTTATGGTAGTGTCAGGGATAATCACAGCCGAATGGAATAGTGATCTTTTACTGTTAAAAGTCTTTGCTATTGTTCTAGGATGTGGTACG